>NW_011346002.1:0-6667 GCF_000735185.1 Notothenia coriiceps | reverse complement strand
AGTGCCAAAACCACCAGTAAGTGGTGTACTGACCATGGCATTACTGTCCTCGATTGGCCTGCAAATTCCCCTGACCTGAACCCCATAGAGAATATGTGGGGTATTGTGAAGAAGAAGCTGAAAGACACCAGACCCAACAATGCTAATGAGCTAAAGGCCGCTATTGAAGCATCCTGGGCATCCATAACACCTCAGCAATGCCACAGGCTGATTGCCTCCATGCCACGCCGCATTGATGCAGTAATCCGTGCAAAAGGATTCCCAACCAAGTACTGAGTGCATTAATGGACATTTTCAAATGTTTGATTGTGTTTTGCTGTTATAAATCTTTTTTTTTTACTTGGTCTGAGGAACTATTCTAATTTTTTGAGATAGGATTTTTGAGTTTTCTTAAGCTGTATGCCATAATCAGCAATATTAAAATAATAAAAGGCTTGCAATATTTCAGTTGATTTGTAATGAATCCAGAATGTATGACATTTTTGTTTTTTTAATTGCATTACAGAAAATAAAGAACTTTATCACAATATTCTAATTTTCTGAGACAGTCCTGTATGTTGGGCAATTAGCAAAATTAGCATAAGTTGCATATTTAGCATATATAAATACACCTTGATAATATGGACAATTGGAAAAACATTTGGTGTCGTTTTGGAGGTTATTGAGGCTGTTGAATCAATTTCTGACATTATTAGGATAAGGCAACTTCCTGTTTAAAACAGATTGTTTTAATCCTAAAAATGTCAGAAATGGATCCAACATCATCAACTGCACCTTACTGATGTCAATAGACTGACAAGTAAGCACAGCAGAGACTGGGGAGTCACGACGCTAACAAGAACTTCTAATCAGAGTTTAAGATTAAAAACAAATAATCGCAGCAGCATTTACAGTTTTGTTAGGTGAAGCAACTTAAATACACAATCTGCACCAGCAATAGGGCTCGATACAGGTGAATGAAAATGTGGATATGCATTTTATTAGTGCCTTTCTATTCTTCTGACATCCCAATATTTACCCATTCAAACACATTCAAAGACATTCGTACACGCTTCGTATCAGGTTCTGATATAATGCTCATTCACAAAACCAATAATAGTATAAGCAGTATTGAGGGTTTTGTTCTTTGTATTAGTTTTAATAATAATAACAATCAAAGGCATTACCTTTAACTTACACATACAAAAAATAAATAAAGTACATTTATTTGTCTCCCTCTCTGGACTCCAGCTCCCATCAGCCCTCAGTGGAGGCGTGGCCGGAGATGATGCTGACAGCAGAGGGGACTCCAGGTGACGGTTGGTTGGTTCGTCAGGGAGGGGTGGGTCCAGACCCTGTGCTGCGGCAGCTGCTGGGGAAGGACACGCTGGGTCCCAGGGAGAGGCTGCCTCCGGCGGGGGGCCCCGTGGCCCCTGGGGCCCGCAGGCCGGGGCTCGTGGAGAGGAGAGAGCTCAAACTAGCCAGACTCAAGCAGATCATGCAGCGCTCTCTGAGCGAATCAGATTCAGACGGTTATCCACCAGAGGAAGGTAAAACTCAAGACGCCTCTGCCTCAAACACACTGCGACCCGATAGGCCGTCCCACCTGCCAATCACAGAGGAGGAGCCAGCGCCAACCCAACTTACCCTGATGAATAGGAAGCCCCTCCCCTCCTCCATGTCTTTCTCTTCCACAGCTGAGAGGAAGCTGGCGTTTACTCTCAGCGGGTCCAAGTCAGCGGATAGCGTCGGAGTCAACCCCTCCCCCACCTCCAGCGACCCCGAGGCGGCCGACGGTAAAACTCCAGACGCTCCCGCCGACCTCCACGACGGCGCTAACGGGCAGAAGGTTGCCACCAGCCCCAAGAGCGCCCTGAAGTCGCCTTCGTCTCGCAGGAAGACGTCTCAAAACCTCAAACTGAGGGTCACCTTCGACGAGCAGGTGCACAAGAGCGCCACTCAGGAGGCAGAGCAGACCAAAGGGCATCATGGGAAGGAGAGGACTCCAACAGGAAGCTCTGAAAGCAAGCGGTCGTTCGGGGCGTTCCGCTCCATCATGGAGACTCTGAGCGGAAACACAAACCACAACAACAACAACAGTCAGCCAGGCTCCACCTGTCAGAACTCACCCGGCAGGAAGTCAGAGAGTAAAGGCAGCCCAGCAGGAGGGGGGGGGGCCCGGGGCAAGAGCAAAACCAGTAATGTTTAACTAACCAGTGCCCCCTGAAGGACAGAGAGCCCATAGCAAACAAAACACAGCACAGAGTACACAGAGAGAGGCAGCCAACATGAGAAATGTATCGTGAGTAACCTAAAGAAGGGTGTCATTTTTAATTTTTCATCACAATTGAACACGTATACTGAACACTTTCACTAACAAACAGGGCAGGAATCAGCAGAACTTACCGTTTCCAACAATAGCACATATATCTTTAATGTCCATTGAAGGATAAACGTCTATAAATCCATTTAGAAATTGCATGAAATAATACAATTCTAAAAAAAGTTTGGATGTATTCCACAGCTAAGACACTAGTCAACTTGTTAAAAAATGAGGTCCTATTTGTTTTCCTCACCACTCCTAACCGAGAAATGTCACTGGTCAAGGAAAGAATAAGAATAAGAAGGAGAATTCATCAGGATTTAGGAAAAGAAAATGTGGGTGGTGAGAGAATCCGACTGCTCTTAGACTGGGCGACGTGTTCAGGATGCTGATTAGCTGAAGTCCGTTTTACACTTTATACACTATATATCTGTTATATTGCAACTACACGCCGATTAGGAAATTAATTGGTCTTTTGGTAATTTATCACCGATAAAATGAAATCAATATATTTCATTTCACTTGGACTTAAAAGTAAATTAGTGAAGGTGACTTTTCGATGAAGACCATTAAATGTTCATCTTAAATCTGGGTAAACAGCATTTGTTCTCTTTTACCCATAATCCCCCAACATTACTTCCTCAAACATACTTGATTATATACTAAATAATTCCTTAAAAAGGTTTCAGGCAACTTTTTGAATAAAAAAACCTTTACTCAAGGTCCACTGACAATCTTTTTATAGATCTTGTCACTCCAAGAAACTGTTTGAGTTAGGATTATTTCACTTTCACACTCTTATGAACAGTTTAAAGTTAATTATTTGTTTCAGTTTGATTACCATATGTTTCTCATGTTCTTTGCTTCCTATGTTTGACTCTTGATGTTTTTTCTACAGTTTAAGACAAACAAAGCTGTTGCTGTTTGTTTTCTTGTTCAAATGCGTTAAATCACTACAAATGAATAAGAAGAACATAATAATGTGTTTTAATGATACTGAAGCAATTGCTTTTATTGAAGGACTGAAAAAAATTGGAGTATTAATCAGCGTCCTGTAGAAATCTCACATCAGCAAAAAAAAAAAATGTCATACATTTTGAATTTCTTCACATTTAAGGTTACATTGGTTTTCTTAAACTAAAAGGTGTCAAATGTTTTCTAAACAGAAAGCAAAGTTGCTCTGAACTCCACTAAAGATGAAGTATTAGTATTTATGTTTATGCACACATATGATTCGAAAAAAAAGTGGTTACAATTGCGCACCTGGTTAACGTGCACCAGCACAAATAGTTTAATTTTAATTTTCCTTTGCATCATATTCCACATTTTCTTGTTTTTTTTCATGGGTATTATCTGCAGTATTTTTGGCATGAAGTGGACTTTACTTGTGTGACAAGGAGGTTTAAGGATGCACCTTCTAGCGGCGGACAAACGGCAGACCTTATGAACTTTAAGAGACAGAAGTTGATCATTCCAACTCCAGAGATTTTAAACTCCTGACAAACTTTCCCGAAGCTTAAAACCTGACAACTGGGGCTGTTTCAGTGTGGCAATACTTGGTAGCTGGAATTACGATATTAATTGTAAATAATGGGCAGGAATGAGTCCTAAACCCGGACATAAGTTAGCGTTTTAGCGCTTCCGGGCTTCCTCATATCAAAGTCAATGCATTTATGAATACATTTTTGGTTGGGTACCCATCACAAGTTTGAGAGATTTTCACGTTTTGTACTACGACAACAAATGTGCAGATTATCCTGCCAAACAAAATGTGTTATTATTGAGACTCTTAAGCCTTACTAGCAGCTTCAAGAGGAAGCAACCTCAAAGTTTACCAGGGTAGGACAGAACTGTTCTGTTCAGCAGGATAATCCCCACATATCGCGATTACCAGAAGTAAAACCTAATGTTAGGCTACATTACGGTCACATTACTTCATGTAAACACCGCTAAGCTAAAGGAGGCTAATGTTTGGCGTGATGACGTTTAGTTGTCTCATTTAGTCACTTATTTGTTAAAATGATAAATGATACAAATACAGAATTCAGCCTTGGCTCTCTTTGTTGCTTTGGTAGAACCTGGATCACACCTGTTATGTGTAGTTTCCATGTTTAGGGTTAATGCAAATACTGTTTTTGGTTCCGATGAAGCGGAATACTTCTCATTGCTTAGATCTGTGAGACTCTGGTGTGTTTTCTACTCAGATTTATTTCTAGCTTTACACACTCTTTGGCTGTTGAGGTTATGATGGTGGATATTTTTGAGGCAGTGGATTCTGGGAGGATTTCCTGCATCCACTTTGCTGGTTCTGACTTTTTAAAGGTACAGTCCAACATAAAAAGGTTGGCAGCTTCATCTGTACATTTTAATGATTTAAGTGAAGAAAAAGAACGTGGGATTTCTTATTCGGTTCAAACTTAATCCATTTGTTAGTTGGTTAAATGTGAGGGTCTTTGAAGCTTCCTGGAAATAAGGATTATTTGTTACCTTCCAAATGATGCATCCAGTTATTTAATTCCAATAAATATAATGGCTTGCAAATAATACATAATATATTTCCAAATGTAATAATATTACTAAATATGAACTTGGTTTTAAATGGATCCTTCATTCATATTTCAACATAGCAAGCTACAATAATTTGCCTATATTTTTCTTCATAATCGGTTCTTTCCAAGGAAACTGAGTGTTGCCAAACTTTTTTAGAGAAGTTTTCCAGACTCCATTGCCTCAGAATCAAGTTCACTGCCAAAACAATCAGTGTTATGTCTATGGGTTTATTTGTGTCTGTGAGCTTGTCTTTAAAATGCAGTTTATTTTATTCACAGTTTCTTTATTTCAAGCATTCCTTCAGGAAGAGGAAGGCATCTCTGCATTGTATAACAGAAACAAACTGAACTCGTCCTCTCTGTTTTCTGTTTACTATGAACTCTTGAGACGGAGAGTGGTGCTGCATTCTTTCAGAACAAAACGACGCAATATCAGTGAAGGTATGAGGAGACTGTCCGATGTGAACTTAATGTGCGATCCTAAGAAGTGAAAAAGAAGCTGAACGAGTGGGACAATGTTTCAAGAACATTAGAGTTAAGATTTGTAATCACATTGACTTTTCTTGACCATCCACTGATGTTTCTTTTTGTACAGAATGACGGACATTTGTTATTTGACATTAAAGCACCACACAGGTGTTTTGCATCTTTTCAGCTGAGCACTTCCTTTGCATGACTTCATTCTACTGTTTGCCTCTTAATTATTATACGATTGTTGGCTTAATATCACTTTACTTTTTCCTAGGAAGCCATTGGTCTTTAGTTCACTTCTTTGAGAACCAACCAGCAAAGACCTGACCCTTCTGTCTGCTGCTGTACCACAAGTCAGTATTGAACTCAGTACCTTCACTTCAGTAGTTCATGAGTAAAGAAAACGAGGGGTTACGTATAGTAACCCTTGTTATATAAGCACAGGCGGAGCCCTCTACTGGACGCTATGGGTACTACCCCTTGATCATATCATGCAAGCATTCATCCACTGAGACTTCTATAAACGTTGCCGGCCCCGGGGCGGGCCTACCTGAACGCACGCGCATCTCACCGTATAAAAGGAGGCCTCGCCTCCTGACTGTCATCCTACACCTCTCTTCAGCGAGCGGCATAGGACCGACAGTAGAGGGCTCTGCCTGTGCTTATATAACAAGGGTTACCATACGTAACCCCTCGTTATATCTCTCACTGCCCTCTACTGGACTCTATGGGTACAGTGGGCGGAGCCCCGATGTATACACGCGCTCTCGTCCAACAAGACCGTTCCACCCCACTGCCCCTGACTGGCTTTCTGGTTAGCAGCCGATGCACCGCACCCTCCTTTACCTCGGTTGGGAGAAGTCTGGGCCGCGGCTGACAGAGCACACTCCGACGCGATTACCTCGCGAAAAGTGTGCTCGGAAAACACACTAGGCAGATGGAGAGAGTCCCCAGCCCTGTATGGGCTCACTGTGCATCACCTCTCCCAAGTCCCTAAGGAGCACGGGGAGAGCGCAAGTGCCCCATGTCCCACACTCAGACACTGACCCTGTGCAGAGTGTGTGTGGACTATAGTGTGGAGGGCTCTCCCTTCCTGATCCTCAGATGCCCACTGACCCACAGCCCCCGCCCCCCCCCCCCTCCTCACCAGTCCTGTGTTGCCCCAGCAAGCACAGACGATGAGCAAGAGCCAGACAAGTCCAATAGATAAAACTTTATGAAGGGGCCTGGTGTATGGGATTAGTTTTGTATCATAAAGATAAAGCAACACTTTCTCAGAATACAGCAAAACTATGAGTTTAAAAGAAAAATAACTTGAGTCAAGCAAAATAAAATAAATGTCAAA
>NW_011346001.1:0-2661 GCF_000735185.1 Notothenia coriiceps | reverse complement strand
CTTTAAAACAAATTGATAACGACTCTGTTCTCTGTATAATAATATTTAATAAACGGTGCCTGCCTCTCTTTTCCTCCCCCTCTTCTGACAGCCCAGCAGCAGCAGGAGACGTGGGGAGAGGGAGGCGGGCTATTTCATCGTTATCAGAAAATGATCATATAGGGCTTACACACGGAGCCGTTGGACCCCCAGAGCGTTGCGTATGCCGGTCTACCCACCTTGGGACCCCCCCCCACAGAGCGGAGCAAGGCAACGAAACTTAAAATAAGAAGCAGCATTTTACGGCGCGCTATGCATGGGGCCGCCTTGAGGGGGTTTCCCGACATGTCGTTTCAGTAAATTAAAGGGTGTTTCATGTTGTCGTTGCTGTGGGACTTCTTAATACCTTGGAAAATGCCGTTTAATACTTTTTAATACTTTTTAATAGCCTTAATTTTCGCTAAATTGATTTATCAACTTTTAATACTTTTTAAGACCCCGCGGACACCCTGCATACATACCGACGTTAACAACAAACCCGTCTGTGCACACGGTGAACAACTCTGTCATCCGGTGATCTAAGCCTCTGCTTCACAGGTCCGTCGGTTATGGCCTGCGCGGGTCGGCTCAATTTTATCAGTACAATAAAGTCCGGAGATTTTTGCAGGGAGCGAAACGCCAAAGTGGCTGCCTAATGTATTTTGGTGTTTTTTACAGTAGTTTACTCCATTGAGAGTTGACAAGAAACAGGTGTAGACGAAATATGTGTTCTGTTTTGATGACCTATCAGGTACGCAAAGGCGCGCAGTGACAAAAGTGACGTTACGAATTTCTGATTTTTTCCGCGCATGCGTACCAGTTATGTGCACCCCTGCTTATATGAGCATCCCTAGTTTTACAAATGTACGTTTTGTAAGTGTTTGTCTACTTTGAGTTGCTCAGAAAATGGTGGTCTACGTTGGTAACTTTCATTTTTTGTGATGTTTTATAGTTCAGAGATTATTTGTATAGATTTAAACATAAGGGAAAATTGCAGTCACATTTCTTGACTACAGCTGTATTTACTACAGTGGCTGGATTTTCGCTTAATTTGAACCTAAGGTTGACATAGCAGAAGCTGCTTGTGTCATACCACATTGCTGGCCACAGTATTGTAAGAGCGCCCTCTGCCGGTCAGGCTATATGGTGACAATTTCTTAGTTGCAAAAAGGCGGAATATAATTGTTTCAGAAAAAAAAAAAAGAGTACAACGGGAAAAAAGTGTTACCTTCTACATGTTTGCGTACTGTCCACACAGCATTAGGGTTACCGGGCAGCTCAGACACAGCCATCTCTGATACCTGATAGAGACGGACAGAACGTGGAGAAAGAAGTAAAGGGAGTTGAGTGTTTATCAAATATCACATTATGAAAGTTGGTGCAGTAAACAACCAGTAATTGATTGGTTTGTAATCAACTTACAGCGGGGACAGCGCATTATGTAAAAACACATTTTCTGTGCTGAAATCAGAGCAATCGAAAAACTCTTCAGTTTTAAATCAGAGAAGAGACATGAACATACTCATCATTTTTTCAGACAGCTGTGTGTACGTGCGTCTATTATTTAATGTTACATGTTATTATAATAATAATAAATTATATTTCTATAGCGCTTATCTTGAACCCAAAGACGCTTTTATGACGCTATTATGTAGTTGTGTGTTTGGTGTGTACCTCCAGTCCATGTCTAAGGACCCTCAGAGTAGACCGTGGTCCTCGTCCACAGGCAACGTACAACTGTGGTGTATCTTCATTGGCCAAATCAGCAATCTGTCAAAAACAGGAGGGAAGTAGACAATGAGCCAGGAAACAAAGACACCAATCAAAAAAGTCTTCAGAGGCCTGTACTACGAAGCAGGATTTTCGCTAAGCCGGCTAACTTCAGGGAAAACTCTGGGTTTCCGGTTCTACGACGCTGGTTCTCTTTTTAGCGGGCTAGAGCTCCATGGTAACTTATGCTGTGCGGCTAACCTGCCCCGGAGCAGGTTAGGTTGCAGACTAAGGGGTCAACTCAGTGAAAGCACTGCCTGCTGACCAATCAGAGCTCAGTGTGCAGAGTTTAAATCGATCAAGTCATATTACAGGATAAAGGAAATACAGAAAAGCTGCCGTTGCAGGAAAGACGGCCGGCAAAAATCAAAGACTGTTTGAACGTGAAAATGAATAGAATATCCCCCCCCATCTTCAGAGCAATCTGACTATTATAACATTAGCGTTAAGAAAGCTTACTTAATTAAATATCTGCCACAACATAAGTAACCGGATCAAAGTAACAGTACAGTCTGCGGCATATCACATCCTTATCTGAGTCAGCTGAGCCGTATCTGGCCGTGCAACACTTACAGTGTCACATACTGTATGCAGAAGTATTATTTTAAGCAACAAATTGAGTTGACGAAACACTCGAGTCAAATGTAATTAAAGTCAGATCGTGTCTTAGACGGGGCAGTGATATCATAAACCTGTTAATGTTTCAAACACTTGTTCTGTTACCAGCTGTATTCACCTTGCAGGTGCAGCTATGTGGCTTTTATCCTGGATAAAGTGTTTAAGTCATGGATGTTTAAAGTTTAACTTCTTCATATTTGACTAATATTAAAGTTCACTTTTCATTCAGGAAGTATGACGCGCTGCGCTGTCAGT
>NW_011346000.1:0-3562 GCF_000735185.1 Notothenia coriiceps | reverse complement strand
CTCAAAGTAAGCCGGGTTTTGCCGATGTGTTTATGTGGATTCAAAAGTCGTAAATAATCTACAAAATGGAGGAGACCGATCTGATCGGAGCAACTGTGACAAATAATCCAACTGAAACCGGCATGGACAATGACTATGTTTTAAAAATGCGCTTATCCAGAAAAGAAGAAATAGAAATATTTCTATTAAAGAAAGAATTATACATTTCTGTCTTTTTATGCCTTTAATACTAACTTGAAATTTGTATTAAAATTAATTAATCAATTATTTTTTATATTTTTATTGTAATGTAGAGACAAGGCTTTTAGTGACAGTCATGTATTGCTTTACAAATATATGTAAGTCTAAATATGATATTTGGCCTCAAATCATCTGAGGCCTGGCGCCCCCCCTGCGATCTTTGTCCCCCCCCCAGGTTAGGAACCACTGGCCTATCAGGCGCTTGCAAACACGTTGGTAAGGATCAATATCTCTGTGATGAATGAATGGACAATCATAGACTGTACTGAAGTAGTGGACAGAGTCAACATGACACAACCCATCTGTTTGCGGTTTTGAAGCCTTACGTTTGGTATTTCGTCCGTCGCCATCTTGGTTTTTGGAAGCAGAAGTGACAGGAGAGTGTAAATCAAAGTACAAATGAACGCTGAACAAATTATGTTGACACCATGGAACTAAGCTGTTAAACTTTTTATCAATGTATCTGTAAATCCACATGTTGAAAGATTAATGTTTCACCAACAGAGAATTTGATCATCGACATAGAAGATGTTTTTTGTGAACTGACAGCTCATCAGAACAGAAACACTGCATTTGTCCCCACGTTTAATCTGAGGAGCTTTACTTTGTGTTTCATGCATTTCTGTAAATGTTCCTAACTATGTGAACATATTATAAAGTGCCAACTTAAGAGACAAACAGTGCATACCATTTCACAACATTCGCAGCTCTTGTAATGCATTTTGTTACAGAGCATCTTCTGCACAGAAGTTGGCAATCACAGAAAACACTAAACAAGCATCATGTAAACAGAGAGTGAATCCCAACAGACACCTGCAAAAACTTTGGTAGTGATTAATATTCTCTTGAGTGAATTAATGGACATCATAGACTGTTTATACAGTAAGAAGTAGACAAAGTGAACGATACATCAACCATTTATTTGCAGTTTCAAAGCCTTGAGGTTGGTATTTAGGTCGTCGTCATGTTGGTTTTTGGAACAGGAAGTGACACACAGTCTGAGAAAGACTTTGATACCGGGTCTGCATGGAACTGAGTTGTGTATATTTACTTATCAATATATCTGATTATTCACGAGGTAGCATCCGATATGAGTGTTTTTTGCCGTCGCCATCTTGGTTTTTGAAACAAGGAGTATAACAAAATAGTTAACCAACATTTTTACACCCTTGATATAAGTTTATCCATCAATTTATCTTTACATCCACTTGTCGAAAAATACAAATTTCTGCTTCAAGAGGGCAGGTATACTTCTCTTAGCTAGAAAAGGTGAACTAACAATACGAGAGTAAGACTTGCAAGATGCAAAATGATAGGTCTGAAGCTCGGGACCCTTTTGGCCTTTTGCCTTACAGTGATCGTTATCGGGGACATTTGAAGCACAGCTCCTTTTGACCAGAAACCAGGAGAATAATGACCTTTCAATGATGTTGGAGTCGTGTGGCGCAGTGGAGTAGTGTGTTGGTGTTCGGATCAGGGGAGCACAGGTTCAAACCCCCACTGCAGTCAGCATGTTGTTGTGTCAGACACTTCCCCCCAAATTGCTCCTGTGGGGATTGGCCACAGTATTGAGTATGTAAGTCGCTTTGGATAGCGTCTAACAAGTAACATGTAATGTAATGTGATGAGCTCCACCGAGACACATTTATTTAATCAAGTTCATAGTCAGTTTATAATTTTCTCCTTGAAACAAAAACATCATTTTTGTCTAAAGGAGCATTTTTATATTAATTTAAAATGATGTTAAATGACCTAAACAGACAGGAAGTGTACCTACTTAGTATCATAATCCATTATAAAGTTCAGATTCAGATTCAGATAACATTATGTTCATTCAATTTACATAAAATGGTAATTTGTCTTTGCCACTGACAAAAAAACAACACTCACCAGAAATTGTTTTACATTAAAAAGTCTAAAATGTACCTAGTGGCAGTCCTAAGTGCAGACATTATACTCATAAATATTAATACAAATAAAGACATAAATATACATTAAGTTGTGAAAGTTGTATCTTTGTTTCGAACTATTGGGAGAAGGACAAACACATTGCTGGTTTGGGTCTTTTCACAGGATTTGTTTTCGCTAAATAGGAATATAGCCCTACGGAAGTGTAGCACATGTGTGCACAAGATAACTCATAATGACATACTGGATTTGCAGAGGACATTCAGGTAATTACCTATATATGTCCTGAGGCAAAATGGACGGATAACTGCTCTCATTTAAAGCGAGCCAGGCAATTTATTTAATAAGAGGGTTTATATCCTCCTTACATCTCGACAGCAATCGATAAGAAATGTGCTCTGACAAAAGAAAGAACAAATCCAGTATGCGCTTTGAATCATTTTCTAGTTGTTTTTCAGATATAAGAATAAAGAATGGCTCTACAGTTATCTACTGAGGCACATTTATCATTACTGTATATGGAAGGAAAATAACAATAGGCCTGATTTTGACCCTTGTGGTACACCACATTTTTAATCTTTAAAACTCTGAGTCCAACCATCCATCGTTAATGTTCAGAGAGGTTGTTCTGCAATGATTTAAAAATACTTTATTAAAACCCAATGAGGCCAATTACTCAGAGGTAATCTGCTATTATGCCTTTTTACGAATCAATAACCTAAAGATGACCTAAAGACAGTGGCGAACTGGCCATCGGGACGTTCGAGACGAATCCCGATGGGCCAGTACCGAAGTGGGCCGGTCGGATAAGTCACTAGCACATCCCCCACTCCCCCCGTTGACAATTTACTAGTGGTACCAAAGTGGGCCGGTCGAGAGTCCCGGGCTGATTTTTAGTCCCAGTCCACCACTGGCTACATGACCGTATGATCGCCCATATTGACGCACCTAATTCCTAAACTTCTAACAGATACAATATAAACCGATCCTTCAGCCTCATATGAGCTCTCAGACACGTTCAAAATTAAACTGTCATCGCTGTCTGAGCTTGCTGCTGTGTGCCCCATCGTGCGTTTACATGCAGATGCTGGGATCCTGAACGGTGCAGCTGGAGCGCTGTGCCCGCAATGACGTCACACATAATTTGGCGGGACTTGAAGAATCCCCGAGAAGACCTAGAAAATTGTCAACATTGAAGGGCAGATTAATGGTTATCAAAGTACAAATATCCAAAATCAGTTCAGTAACGGTTTTCAAGGGGACAATATTTACTCAAATTGATGGGTTTGGATGATGGGGGAAAATCGTGTCACAGGCTATTTAAGAACGCCCCAGCTACTTTCCAACGGCTGATGGAGATAGTACTTCGGGACCTACAGGGAAAGACATGCTTTGTATATCTAGATGACATCAT
>NW_011345999.1:0-3643 GCF_000735185.1 Notothenia coriiceps | reverse complement strand
GGTGTATATCAGTATGTAGTGTCTCTACTTTAAAGAGTCCTCTCCTGCTGATGTTCAGGTGTATATCAGTATTTAGTGTCTCTACTTTAAAGAGTCCTCTCCTGCTGATGTTCAGGTGTATATCAGTATTTAGTGTCTCTACTTTAAAGAGTCCTCTCCTGCTGATGTTCAGGTGTATATCAGTATTTAGTGTCTCTACTTTAAAGAGTCCTCTCCTGCTGATGTTCAGGTGTATATCAGTATGTAGTGTCTCTACTTTAAAGAGTCCTCTCCTGCTGATGTTCAGGTGTATATCAGTATTTAGTGTCTCTACTTTAAAGAGTCCTCTCCTGCTGATGTTCAGGTGTATATCAGTATTTAGTGTCTCTACTTTAAAGAGTCCTCTCCTGCTGATGCTCAGGTGTATATCATGTAGTGTCTCTATATAACACACTACAGGAAAGGAAAAACCCATAAAATAGGACCTCTCTAATATAAAAGTAATAATAAAAGTAATAATACTTAAAGTGAGTGAGCTGACCTTTGAACTCGTTGATCATGAGCTCAGTGAGGAGATCCAGGCTGACGTTCCCTCCCGATGTTCCCTGAAGATTCAGAACTCGGTTCCACTTCATGTCCTGTCTGACGCGCTCCGGGTAGAACCCCTCGATCCCTGAACAGAACACGGTAACCATGACAACAACCCCGACAACAACCTTTAGTCACACCGAGAACAGAGAAGCTACAAGAGTAGTGCCGTTCACCACCCAAAAACTTAGAAAATTAAATAATAATAAAGTACATTGTTGGTCTTAATTGTTTTAATTAATAATAAATTAAAATGTTGGTTGAATAAAATGTGTTTAAATAAATAAATAACATTAATAGCGAATATTAATTACAACAATGATCATAAATTACGTTTTTGGTCGGATAAAAATGGTTTTAATAAAAGAATAAACATCACCTCGACAGACCGAAACTAATACTCTTTCCACAGCAAAACAAATATACTCTAATTTATCTCAGATTCTCAGTAAATCTAATCAGAAAAACCGCAGGCCGCAATAGTGTCTCAGTGGGCGGGACTTGTTGTCACTGACCAATCAGATGCCTCGTACCTGTGATCAGCTGGTGGCTGCTGTTGAAGAGCTGCAGGTGTTCTCGGCTCCACAGCAAAACCATGTCCGTCCTCCAGAAGTCCGTCATGGCGTCTCCGTCCCCCTCCTGGATGGCGTCCCGTCGGGCCAGGTGGTTAAGCCCCTCCCACAACACCGTCTTAGTGTAGTTCAACAGGAAGTCCTCCTCCCCGCCCCCCCCCATGGAGCAGGACGAGGAGCAGAACCACGTAGCTGCAACAACAAACATGTCAGAAAGATCTGGTTTCTCAGAGGTTTCATTCTATTAGTCAAGAAAACTCTCCTGGTGAATGTTTTCCTCAATCTGACTACATGTACCCCCCCCTCATCGACTTGGACGTTTAGCCTCAGTTGCAGCACCGTGGCTGCTGGTGTGGCAGCCCAGGTCGATGAGGGGGGGGGTACATGTTGTAAGATTGAGGAAAACATTCACCAGGAGAGTTTTCTTGACTATCATAACAAATTCCGTTGGTTGGAGCTTAAAATAAATGAATTAGAAAATGTACATGGCACTAAGGACCACCCTAATACAGGCGTCATGCTCTCCAGATAATTGATATTTCTTATATATAAGATCAGTGTCATAGTACTCATACTATATCTTTCTAGAAAAAACTCTGGTAAGTAATATCATACCGTACAAACAAATCTCTTTAAATACATGCGCAGACAGAATATGATATATATGATAACAGTAATAACGTAAAATAGCATTAAACAAATTCAAATTAAATAATCAAATAAAACAAGAAAATTGAAAAAATCCATAGCACGTGTATATATATTTATATGACAAAACTAATGACGACATTATTACATTTAGGAAAGGCTTGAATATAAGTCTCACTGTGCTGGTTGTTGCTCTGCTGGGCGTCTGTCAAACAGGCTCGGTGGTACCACTCGTGCTTCCTGCAGCGCTCCATCAGGCCACACTGGACCATCTGCCCCCCCCTCCGCTCCTTACACTGACAGTAAGCGTACGTCCCGTCTGAGCCGCAGTCCGGACCACAGAACCGATCCTGATCCTGATCCTGATCTGAGAGGGTCCGAGTCTGAACACAGCTTTCGTGAAACCAGATCCTCGGACACAAGTTACTGCAGCAGCGAACCAGACGCTCCCCTGGTTTCTCTAAAACAACAAGAACAACACATCTAGGGTTAAACCTTCATAGGGCACTATTAGGTTAACCCTAACCCATTTCAGGCCTCTGCTGATTCGTCAAATTCCCCAATGGCGCGCTCTGTGGCGTAGAGTGATCTTCGCTGATTGGCTGGGAGAAAACCACATGCTTCTCGACCTCACTGAGTCGCGGGGAGGACGCCATGTTTGGGTAACCCTACCCCAAATATGGTTCCTCGCCCGATAAAGAAGTTAAAGGCAGAACTTTTTGAAGACTTATATTTTGAAGAAGCTGGGGACTTTTATTTTGAAGAAGCTGAGGACTTTTATTTTGAAGGAAGCTGAGGACTTTTATTTTGAAGAAGCTGAGGACTTTTATTTTGAAGAAGCTGAGGACTTTTATTTTGAAGAAGCTGAGGACTTTTATTTTGAAAAGCAGGAGGACTTTTGATTTGAAGTAGCTGAATTTTCCTGTTGGGTCAAATATTTGTATTTAAAGCTCAATCGTCTTTCAAATAAGGAAAAGGAGAACATAAGAAGGAAAAAGGTTAAAAGTCAGAGCGCTGGACATCAGAGAAATCCACAGAAGAAGACAAACAGGAAGTAAACACCAAAGGGAACAGCAGGAGAAGACAGGAAGTCTGTTTGACTCTTACCTCCTCCTGCTGAGCTCTCACCTTCTCTGCAGTAACAGAAGGGGAAGATGTTCCTCTTCTCTCCGTCACTCTGCTCAGCAGCAGCAGCAGCAGCAGCCATGTTGATGTCCTCCTGAGACGGAGGCATCCACACCAGATCCACCAGTCTGTGAGCGAGGTCTCTCAGCCAGTCCATCTGAGCAGAGGCCTGGTGGGGGAAGTCTGAGGGTCTCTGGTCCACAGAGTCCAGACCGCAGGCCGTCACAGCAAACAGAGTCACGTAGGCCGACGTCACAAACTGAAAGAAATGTTCAGCAGAGGGGGGAGAAGTACTCAGATCCTGTACTTGAGTCAAAGTAGAAGTACTCAGATCCTGTACTTGAGTAAAAGTAGAAGTACTCAGATCTTGTACTTAGTAAAAGTAGAAGTACTCAGATCTTGTACTTGAGTAAAAGTAGAAGTACTCAGATCTTGTACTGGAGTTAAAGTAGAAGTATACAGATCTTGTACTGGAGTTAAAGTAGAAGTACTCAGGTCTTGTACTGGAGTTAAAGTAGAAGTACTCAGATCTAGTAATTGAGTAAAAGTACTAGATAAACTAAAAGTACCAGAGTGTAGGAATACTCTGTTACAGTAAAAGTCCTGCATTCAAAATGTTCCTCAAGTAAAAGTAGAACAGTATAATCATCAACATCTAGTTAAAGTAGCGAGAGTAAAAGTAGTCATTGTGCAGATTGGTCCATGTCAGAATAATAGATATGATATGTTTT
>NW_011345998.1:0-1930 GCF_000735185.1 Notothenia coriiceps | reverse complement strand
TTGAAAATCAGTTTTCTTGTAGTTTTATTCTGAAATCAGTTTTCTTTTAGTTTTATTCGGAAATCTGTTTTCTTGTAGTTTTATTCTGAAAATCAGTTTTCTTGTAGTTTTATTCTGAAATCAGTTTTCTTGTAGATTCCTACAGATTGAACTCATGTTAACCTACCTGTGGTTTTTCTTCTAATAAACTCTGTTTTCCTGACGTTTTACTCTGAAAATCTGCTTCCTGTTTAGGAGCGGAGGCGGAGTCTGCATCAGACGACTCCCCCAACGAGCTGATGGATGACGAAGAGGAGCCAATCAGCAAAGAGGAGGCAGCGGAGAGACTGCTGGTGGGGATTATATATTATTATATATATTATATTAATATATATAATAATATATGTTATTATATATTATCCATTATATATTATATCATGTGTGTGTCTCTCGATGTTTCAGGAGACGGAGAAGATGATCGCCGAGCTGAACGAGACGTGGGAGGAGAAACTGAGGAAGACCGAGTCCATCCGTCTGGAGAGGTGAGGCGCTTTACCTGTGCAATTATAAAACTATTCCAGTGAAATCAAAACAACAACATATAAACAAAATAATAATAATGAAAAAATATATATTATTACAAAAAAACTTATAAAAACTCAATTTTCTTCATTTGTGAAAATAATCTCAGACAACTTCATTTTTATCTCTTTTTTTTATTGTAATTTCAAGACTTTTTTTCTTGAATTAGATTAAATATGTTTTTTAGAATTAGTTGTTTTTATTGCTTTATTTATTTTGACCTTAAATGTATTTGATTGATCTCATGATGTCCTCAGGGAGACGATCCTGGCGGAGATGGGCGTGTCCATTAAAGAGGACGGCGGCACGCTGGGCGTCTTCTCCCCTAAAGGAGTGAGTATACTAAATATAATAAATCATATCAATAATAATATAGTCAATAAACCCTCCTACTGTTCATGTAAGGTGTTTAAATAAAGTTGTGTGTGTCAGACGCCTCACCTGGTGAACCTGAACGAGGACCCTCTGATGTCCGAGTGTCTGCTGTACTACATCAAGGAGGGCTTCACCAGGTACTGCTTTTTATGTATTAATATATAACATTTCATTCATTTACTCTGAGGGGTATAGGGCGAGAACAGAACTGTGAATATATTAATATTTAGAAAAATACACTCTGTACATCTGAGATCAAACAACTCGTCTATGTGTTTGTGATTTACCAGGAAAAATAATACATTTTAGAGATGAATTCGATATTTAATGTGATTTTTTGGAATTGTTTCAGTCAAAGCAATTTGAAAAAAATAAGGTATTTATGAGATTTAAAAAGTACCTTTTTTAGGGATTTAAGTGAAAAAAGGTCCTGAAATAGAAGCGTTTTTCTGCCATTCATGAGAGAAAGAAAAATATTATTCAGTAAAATCTTTGCAAAAATCTGTTTTTTTGGGCAAAAATATAGATTTTATAAAAAGTTTTAGGGTTTTATTTTAAGTGTTTCCTGTCATTAACAGATTGGTTTTTCATATTAAATATTGGTTTTTATTGTTATTACATTATATTTTGTTTTATATTGTACATTTTAATAAATATATATTTCATTCTATATTTGTTATTATTAAATATTGTTATTTCTTTAAAAGTGGGGTAGGTAAGTTTGAGAAACCGGCTCGTTGTTGTTATATTCCATGGAATGCTCTTAGCATCCCGATAGCAATGAATATCTGAAGTGCTTTGACAAAAAATACATTAAAACATATCATCTGTGGAAGCCGTAGTACTGTCAAAAGCACGACCAATCATCTGAGCCGGCTAAAGTAACTGGATGGCCTACCTGCCTGTCAGCCTTCCATCTGTGCACAAACTGATCTCGTGCCCTCATTGGTCATGTGCGCGTTCGTGTGTGTTGGAGGAGGGGCTCTGTAAGGAA
>NW_011345997.1:0-1771 GCF_000735185.1 Notothenia coriiceps | reverse complement strand
GTCTGGATTGAAAAGATCGAAAACACTAAAAATAATCATAGACGCATTTAGCAGTCTTTGTGCGTATTAGAAACGGAGTTGTCGACACTAAAACTTTAATATAACGTTTAGCAATAATACATATGACATATTTTAGATGTCTCCAGTAGCGATAAAAAGTGTTTTCGCAGTTACGTACAAGGATGACGGACAAAGACAGGTGGACCGAACCAAAGCTGTTTGTCAGCATTGTTCGACTAAAATTGGTTACGCGGCTGGCAATACATCAAACTTGCACACTCATTTGAAAAGGCATCACCCGAACGTGAATATCACCGGTACCAAAAGAAAACAGACTGAAGTGCAAACCCAACTCCCGCTAGCATTTAAGCCTCCACCACTCGCAACAAGTTCAGACCGAGCCAAAGCTATTACAAACGCCAAATATCCTCATGTTGCCATGGTAGCAAAGCGCTTTTCTTTAAAAAAAAACATGAAAATACAATGACAAGCAAGTCCTAATGTCAAACTGGCTGCTTAGGTACCAGTACAGTTCAAATACAGATGATTTCAGTTCATCGAAATGCTGCACCTTAATGTTTATTTTATTATATTTTGTATTTATTTGAGCGAATACATTATTCACAGTTTAATAATAATAATAAAAAAACTAAAAAATATGTTTTGTGATAATATTTTCTGCTGTACCGAAAACGTACCGAACCGAACCGTGACCTAAAAACCGAGTTACGTACCGAACCGAAATGTTTGTGAACCGTTACACCCCTGCTATCCATCCATCTATCTTATACAATGTTAACAAACTTTAAACAATAACAGAAGTTTGTAATAATACCTCTTTTATCATCAGTAATCTCTAAATTGAATCAGACAGCTCCTGCATATAATTAACCTCCATGAGATTCACTCACTAGAGGGAGCTCTTGTCTACGTCTGGTGACAAAAAGCAGAGGTGCCAAACAAACAGAGAGTCTGTTTTTCCTTAACGCTTCAATAGCAGTGAATATAATAACTCGTCTAGTTCATTCATGTGTACAGTACTCCAGCCTAGTCATCGCTCTGGCTACAGAAATATTAATAATCTAGACTAAAGCAGACACAAATCATTCATTCATGGCACACAAAGCATGATGTCATCCGCAAGGGAGGATGCTTTAAAAAAACATTATACTTTGGTTTAAGTTCTTTATGTCAACGGTTCAAAGCGCTTCATTGTCATATGTTAACCTTACATGTCTGCCCCATGTGGTTATTGTATTCGTGTTTCTGTGGTCTTAATTTTAACTGTTGTTCTTTCTTGTGAAAGGTGCTATACTAAATAAACGTATTATTATTATATGCACAATAGCTATAGGGTAGATATGCAATGAAAAAGGAAATATATGGTTGAAATAAGACAGGATTTAGCAAGAAAACTGGGAGAAACAGCATCAAATGGTCGCACAACACACACAAACATATATGAGCTAGAGAAATCACTTACTCTCAGTCGTACCTGCATCCCAAACTGGACGTCAGGAGGTGGGAAGAGGTTCCCCTGCTGGCCAAACGGCTGCCGAGGGCCCATGAAGGGTCTCGGCTGATTTGGGGGTCCTTGTTGGTTCATTCCCACCATCCCCTGGTGCCCCTGGTGGGGAGGGAGGTTGGGTCTGGGTGGTTCTCTGGGGAAAAGACCTAGGCCCGGCTGGTTGAACGTGGGTCCTGGTGGGCCGAAGCCCATGTGACCCTGACCCGGCATCTGCTGCTGCTGCTGCTGCTGCTGCTGCTGCTG
>NW_011345996.1:0-2491 GCF_000735185.1 Notothenia coriiceps | reverse complement strand
TCTGCCTGGTTGGGGGTGTGTGTGTGTGTGTGTGTGTGTGTGTGTGTGTGTGTGTGTGTGTGTGTGTGTGTGTGTGTGTGTGTGTGTGTGTGTGTGTGTGTGTGTGTGTGTGTGTGTGTGTGTGTGTGTGTGTGTGTGTGTGTTGGCCTTGTATTGTCAGCAATAATGAGCACAGATTGCAAACTGCTGCAGCTAGTGCATGCACACACTTACATCACTTGTTTACTATACTTGTGGGAGCCTTCTATTGTTTATTTAGCGGTTGCAAAAGAAGTTTGGTTGTGTAAGAGTCCAACTAAGTAACCCAACATCTCACTTTGATTTAGTTACTTTAGTAAATAACTTCCCGATGAGTTTATGGTATCAGTAGCTAGTTTCAAGTCTTCTTCATTCCAGCATGGTGTTCATTTTGTATATAATGGGTCCAATTAGAGATAAATAGAGGACAAAGGGGGTTTAGGAGGTGGCTACCTTATGATTGACAGGTTGCTGCTGGTGCATGGCTCTCACAGCAATGTTCAGTGTTTGTTTGGAAGACACTTATTAGTTGGCTATCTATTTTCTTTACGGTAAATACATTTTGAGCATGTTTTAAACTAGCTGAAATTAGCATCCCAATCAAGGTGCGTTTATCAAACCAGAATAGCAATAGCCTTAGCTGCCAGGGCCACATATCCACCGACCCAAGCTATATTTTTCAATTCTGGTTCCAAAAAAATAACACAGCAAAGCGAAAAAGCGACATTTAGGGCTTTATAATGGTAGTCTACAACAGATCACATGCATTCCACCTTGAGTTCTATTGTAGGGAAATTGCTTTCCACACTTGCAGTTGTTAATACAAAGCCTGGAGATAGAGTAGCAATCCACAGGTTGTCTGTACCTCCTGAGGAAGCTCCAGAGTGGAGCGGTCTGTGCCCTCTTTGGACTGCAGGCCCATCAGGTAGGGAACAGGAGCATCCAGGAAGTGGAGGAGAGAGGCCGGCAGGATGGGAACATAGACATGCTGCCACTGGAAGGGAAACAGCAGGGTGGTGATGCCCTCTGCCACCGTCATCAACCGCTGGTAGTCTGAGAGGAGGAAGAAAGCAAGGTGATATGAGGGAATTCATCAATGATGGGATTTCAGCAGAAATGTGTTTTGCAGTTACACTAGAACAGTGGTTCTAAAAGTGGTGGGTCGCGACCCAAAAGTGGGTCCCGGACCCGTTTCGAGTGGGTCGCAGATCTGTGAGAGAAGAAAAAGAAATTGAAAAAAAGCCCATTCTTTTTTTTAAAAAAGTCAAACTTTTATTTTGAAGGCCCGATTTTCTAACGCTGTACATGCAGTAGGCGTTGGACTGGAAGTACCGGAGACCATAAACGGTTTTGAAAAAAACTTCTTCCAAGTAGTGATCATCTTCTCAATAAAACATCTTTGCTGATGTCTTCGAGTCTTCTGGCCAATCAGAATCAAGATTGTTGCCGGAAGTCCCCACGGAGAATAACTTTGTGGTAGAACCACTCTTTATACATCCATGGGTACAACTTCAGATAAAAATGAACACATAATGAAATATGACCCCGGTTTGATGATTAATAGGTCACAGAACAATGGGAGCTATCTACCCATATCCACAATTTAAAGTAATTCCCACAGACTATCTCCTCTTTACTCTTCTCTCTGTGTGGAGCACCAAGTTCAGCTGTCAGAACAAAGTGAAAAACAAACAATGGCATAAAATATTATTAATATGTCGGGTAGTAATAGATTTATTTATTTTCTTCTCACAGTGTACCAGAAAGCGCAGTTTATGTTAGTATTACTAAAAATCTCCACTAACATAAAAAATGTGCCTATTCATGTTATACAGTTCAGCTTTGATTCCATCATCTCATTAAACCTTTTTTAAAGCATTCTTTTGTTCTGTGAAGGGATATAAGGGATGCAATGTACTTACTTTAATTAATATTGTATGCTGAAAAGCGTATATGTTACAGCACAATTTTTTGTTGAATAGATTTGAGTGGTTCAACATTTCGGGTCGGGATTTATTGACAAAGAAAAAGTGGGTCCCGAGGCCTGACCAGTTGAGAACCACTGCTCTAGAACCACATAAAACAGATAAAAGAAGCAATGGCTTATATTCAGATGGTTACACGCATATGTAAAAGCGTGTTATGTGCTTTCAATAAACTCTTTATGGCACGGCACAGACTCTCAAACAGAGAAGCAGGAGTGGGGGAGAAAAGGTTTATGAAACACACATATATAGACATTGAAAGTATTGATGTGCAAGAGAGGCTTTACTCAATTTAAATTGAATCTGAGAGTGAGTTAGGGTTAAACACAAAAGGAATTACATTCTGTAATATTCTTTTCAATCACGTTTCCGTGTGTGTGCGTGTGCGTGTGCGTGTGCGTGTGCGTGTGTGTGTGTGTGTGTGTGTGTGTGTGCGTGTGTGCTGCCTCTGTTCTCTAAAACAGATTAAGGCCAGTGGTTGCAGGCTG
>NW_011345995.1:0-2031 GCF_000735185.1 Notothenia coriiceps | reverse complement strand
GGAGGGGCTTAACACAGAAACACAGGACGTTTAAACACTGACTAGCCTCTGGAGGGGCTTAACACAGAAACACAGGACGTTTCAACACTGACTAAACTCTGGAGGGGCTTAACACAGAAACACAGACGTTTAAACACTGACTAAACTCTGGAGGGGCTTAACACAGAAACACAGGACGTTTAAACACTGACTAAACTCTGGAGGGGCTTAACACAGAAACACAGGACGTTTAAACACTGACTAAACTCTGGAGGGGCTTAACACAGAAACACAGGACGTTAAAACACTGACTAAACTCTGGAGGGGCTTAACACAGAAACACAGGACGTTTAAACACTGACTAAACTCTGGAGGGGCTTAACACAGAAACACAGGACGTTTAAACACTGACTAAACTCTGGAGGGGCTTAACACAGAAACACAGGACGTTTAAACACTGACTAAACTCTGGAGGGGCTTAACACAGAAACACAGGACGTTTAAACACTGACTAAACTCTGGAGGGGCTTAACACAGAAACACAGGACGTTTAAACACTGACTAAACTCTGGAGGGGCTTAACACAGAAACACAGGACGTTTAAACACTGACTAAACTCTGGAGGGGCTTAACACAGAAACACAGGACGTTTAAACACTGACTAAACTCTGGAGGGGCTTAACACAGAAACACAGGTTCCACAGAGGAACAAATGGAGGAAGAGTAAAGGTTATATAGTTATTGTGTCTGAAGGGAAAACCAGAAGAGGGGATTCAAAAGGATTTTTAGGAGCTGAAATAACCTTTTGAGCAATTTAGCATTAATATGTGATTATTTACCAACATTATATCGAAGTGCGATGTTCACATTTCTTATTGGATTTGATTGTACATTTGTATGTATGTGTTTTATTTGAATACATTTATTTATATATGTTTTAATGTCATTACATTTTTTAGACATTTTAATATAACTTTTTGTGTTATATAAATATTTGTAGAATATTCTGATTATTATTTTATTTTATTTATTGGACTTTTCACATTTCTATAGGAACATTTACATTTTATTGGTTTCCTTTTACTTTCATTTTTTAAGTTTTATATACATATTTTTATTTATAAAACAGTATTCTGACACTGAAGAAGTTTCAGACTTCAATAAATCCTAAACTGAATTCAGAGTTTGATCCCAGATCAAAGGTCCGTCAGAGGCTCTCGGACATATCGTGTTCAGTGATTGTTGTGTTAAATGTCTGTTTTCTTGTCTTAACGATGAAGCATTTGAATACACTGGGTGAAAGCGTTACCATGCCGTAGTAGTTGCTGTTGACCATGATTGGTCCTCGGCTCCTCAGGTAGATGTACTCCTCCCACCAGTCGCTCACCTGGAACACAGACTCATTTATCATAAACAGGACGAAACACAGCCATTGACTTCCACTAAACCTGAAGATGTGTTGTTGCCATTTGAGTTTGTATAACAAATATCAGAGATTTCTCACGAAAAATTACATAGAAATGTTTTCAAGCATTGATCGTTTGTCTTCTTCAAATTTTCCTGTTTCATAAAAAATTTGACTTTTTTGCTCAAATTTCATTTTTTTCCCGCAAATTTACATTTTTTTTCCAATTTTCATTTTTTCTAACATTCAAATTTTTTCTCTGCATTTTCATTTCTCTCAATTTTTTTTTCCTTCAAATTTCATTTTGTTCTCAGAACTGACTTTTCCCAAATCTTTTTTTTCTTCAAAAATTCTGACTTTTCTCAACGTTCTTTTCAAATTTGTACTCAAATTTCATTTTTTTCTCAAATTTCATTTTTTTCTCAGAATTCTGACTTTTTTCTCAAACTTTCATTTTTTCTAACATTCAAAATGTTTCTCTAAATTTTCATTTTTCTCAAAAACGTTTTTTTCAAACTTGTACTCAAATTTGTACTCAAATTTGTGTGTGTGTGTGTGTGTGTGTGTGTGCGTGCGTGTGCGTGTGCGTGTGTGTGTGTGTGTGTGTGTGTGTGTGTGTGTGTGTGTGTGTGTGTGTGTGTGTGTCT
>NW_011345994.1:0-3353 GCF_000735185.1 Notothenia coriiceps | reverse complement strand
TGTACGTGTGTGTGTGTGTGTGTGTGTGTGTGTGTGTGTGTGTGTGTGTGTGTGTGTGTGTGTGTGTGTGTATATACCTGCTCTTTGAGCTCCATCAGCTGCTGGGTGAGGGTCAGCACCACCTTCATGGTGGAGACCAGTTTGTCCTGCAGCATCCTCATCTCGTTCTGCTCCCCGTCCCCGTCCGTCACCACCAGAGACATGGCCTGCATCCGGGGGAACCAGTCCAGGTTGTTGTTCTGGAGGGGCACATTATCATATCAGACATGAAGAAGAGGGGACACATGTTGATGTAGAAGAGACATGGAGAAGAGGGGACACGTGTTGATGTAGAAGAGACATGAAGAAGAGGGGACACATGTTGATGTAGAAGAGACATGAAGAAGAGGGGACACATGTTGATGTAGAAGAGACATGAAGAAGAGGGGACACATGTTGATGTAGAAGAGACATGAAGAAGAGGGGACACATGTTGATGTAGAAGAGACATGAAGAAGAGGGGACACATGTTGATGTAGAAGAGACATGAAGAAGAGGGGACACATGTTGTAAAAGACGTGAAAAAGTGGATTTGCATAACAGGTGACCTTTAAGGTTTCACTTTTCAGGAGGAAGTGTAAAGGGGGATATGCAAATGTTAAGGTCGGGGGGTTTTGAGGTCTAATGATAGGATGTTGGACCAGCTGTTTCCTTTCATGAATATATAGAGGGGGACTGTAAGCAGAACTTGTCCTCTGAGGACGAATTAGCTCTGTTCCTGCATTTGAGATCAATTTCACTTTGATATTGACTTTCTTTATGACTTTATTAAATTGAACAAAAGACAAACTTTGTTCATGAACCATTTATCAGTTTCTCTTCAGAATGTGAGTTCAGATGATGTCAGTGTTTATGTGTATCTCCAGTGTTTGAGATGTTTTACTTTGATCATGTGAGCCACGTAGCTCTCCGGCCCGGTGTAGTCCGTCTTGTTCTTCTCGCGCACCAGCACGATGAAGTACAGGTAGTTCCAGATGTTGTGCTCCAGTTTGATGTGCTCTTCAAACGACACCGTCTTATTGTCAAACTTATCTCTCTCCAAACCTGCAACACACACAAACTGATGGTCAAATCTCTGCATCTTCTTGATAAGAACAACAAGAATTAAGCGTTGAGCGGGTCTCCCACGCTCCGCAGGCTGTTGTCCAAAACCATTTTTCTTCCTGGTCTCTCGCGCCCCCCCTGTCATGCCTCTGCGCCCCCCCACTTTGAGAGACACTGGGCTACAGTTAGGGCTGAACGATTAAACGATTTAAAAAACATTTTTTGTTCATCTTGTGTGTCAGTCATCCACACCAATCAGAAGTGCTGTGCTCCACATGTACCAGCCATTGTTAACCAATCAGAAGTGCTGTGCTCCACATGTACCAGCCATTGTTAACCAATCAGAAGTGGCCCATGATAGAAGGTGATAGACAGATTGATCCAATCACCTGCCAAGTATTTTTGAAAGTGCCTGCCCTTTCAAAATGGCTTCCAATGGAGCTCTCCTGGATGGTTTGGTGAAACAAACCGTCTGAGTCAGGTTAGTAATGCTCCATCACATGTTTCTATTACAGGGTGAATTCTGAAACTGAAGCTTGACTTTAAAGCAACCCAACGGAAGTCTAGTTCTTTCACTCGTAGCTCGGGCTGCGGGGGTGCTAGAGACGGGAGCACGTTGATGCGACCTTCCTAGCCGGAGTTATGGCCGCATTTTCCAATAAACTTCCGTTGGGTCGCTTAAAAACAAATATCGCAATTCGAATCGCAATATTTGTCAGAAAAATCGCAATTCGATTTTTTCCCCAAATCGTGCAGCCCTAGCTACAGTGACGTGGGTGAAGTCGCGCGGGATACCTACTGTGGTGATTTAGGCCCTTTTTCCGTGCTCGTTTTCCTTGTTTCGTGTGGGCTTTGCGTGGTTATCGCTCGCTTCGCGACCTCTGGTCTCAGACCCTAACGTGTCACTGTGAGTTTAATGGCACCCACCGCAGATGAAGCAGGTGGTCTTCAGGATCTCCTCTTTCTTCTGCTTCTCACTCCTCAGGTCGGCAAACGTGTCGATGATCACTCCGAAGATCAAGTTGAGGACGATGATGATGACGATGAAGTAGAAGAGCAGGTCGAACACCACCCGGGCCGGAAACAACGGCTCCTACACACACACGTTTATAGATAAACAAAATAAACTCTATTTCAAACATTATCAGTTCAATTTAGCTCCCAAATATTTCTGATCAATAATTGTGTCTTGTGTTAAATGGATTGGTCTAAAACCCTTACAAAATGTATGAGCTCATCATAAAAGACAATTATTTTTATAAATATGTTAAAGATCAGTTATTTTCCGATTATTTGCACTACATGTAGTCTGCTGCTTCAGAAGGACACTTGTTCACATGTTTTTAAAATGCTTTATTATTCCCTGTAAACACTTCAAATTACAGATGAATGACAAAACTTTTACTTTTTTATTTCTCAATAATGAGCTACAAAATTAAGTGTGCCTTAAGTGGTTCTGTAAAGTTAATGAAGTTAAAGGTAGGGTAGGTAAGTTTGAGAAACCAGCTCGAGATCACTAGAATTTGAAAATACACAACCGGAGAAAATCTGCCACTTCCTTACAGAGCCCCTCCTCCAACACACACGAACGCGCACATGACCAATGAGAGCACGAGATAAGTTTGTGCACAGATGGAAGGCTGACAGGCAGGTAGGCCATCCAGTTATTTTAGCCGGGCCGGCTCAGATGATTGGTCGTGCTTTTTACAGTATTACGGCTTCCACATATGACATTTATTTATGGATTTGTTGTCAAAGCACTTCAGATATTCATTGCTGTCGGGATGTTAAGAGCATTCCATGGAATATAACAAAAAGTGTATCTCGAGCCGGTTTCTCAAACTTCCCTACCCCACCTTTAAGTACTGTAGAAGCATACATTAGAAGTACTCAAAGTAGATCACTCTGTTATACTCTTAATATAATATGATGGATAAAGTAAAAATGTTTTCTTTACGTTCTTGGATGGTTTCCTGAGAACGTCTCCGACTCCTCCTCCGTTCCTCAGGCCGTGGTTCAACACGGTGACGATGCACATCAGCAGAGTGTCGCACGCCCGCTCTGAGGTCGGCGCCTCTGAACACACACAGTCACGGGATATTAGATCAGAGTCTATATCAGTAACGTACATTAACTCTGTGATATGACTGACTCTCCATATTCAAATCCCAATTAAAAACCCATCTGTTTAAATCTGCTCTCTCTCTGTAGTGCTCCCCATTATATGTTTCATTTGTGTCCACTTGACTGTCTCCTCCATGATTTCCTGT
>NW_011345993.1:0-16491 GCF_000735185.1 Notothenia coriiceps | reverse complement strand
TATATTGCACGCACACCTTCACTCCATCCTGAGGGTCTCCTCAGCTCAGAGCCTGAGCCCAAACATTGATGAGCTTGCACCCAAGATGAGATGCCAAGTATCTGAACTAGCATCACAGAGCAGCACACTGAGTTTAATGGATGTTTCCTTCTGCACTTTCTCTCCACGACAACAGGGCATGTTTGGTTTTCTCTTTGAGGGAAATAGTTTTTTTGAAGCTGTTGTTGGCCTGTGGGAAAATGTAATCATAAGAAATGACTCTGCAAAAGCTGCAGATAGAGCCATAAGAAATGAATGCAACTGATTATTTAATGTTTAATGTTGTTTTTATAGGCAATAATTTAAGCTTTGTTAGTTCCAGGTTTAATATGTGCAATAAGTTCATTTCAATAAGTTTTGCAATAAACATTGAACCAGTCCGGCCCTCGACTAGTACCCATTTTTTAAATTTTGGCCCACTGTGTATTTGAGTTTGACACCCCTGCTTTAAAAGGTGACATGTTTCTTTAAGTTGTTCTTCTTCTGCTTCTGCCAGAGACTATCTAACGGGTTTCCATAAACGTAAAGTGGAAAGGAGAAAGGTAGCCGTGGCAGAAATCAAAAAGAAAATCAAGGAGGAGCAGATCAGAGTCCGAGAAGAAGTAAGTGTGACATAAAAGAGCACACGCTTCAAATCTGTCTTGTGAATGAATAAAGTATTTACTGATAACATGTTTGACTATCTGCTTTCAGAGGCATAAGGAATACCTAAGGCTTCTGAAGGAGAGGACAGATGCTCTCGGTGAGTTAAAGGTCACCTATTAAGCAAAATCCACTTGTTCATGTCTTTTCTACATCAACAAAAGGATTATGGGATGCTGCAATGATCTGTGTTTCAGCCAATCAGAGACAGGCTCTGTGTATATCTGAGACCTGTGATATATTGATGAGAAACAGTATAATATTTAAGATCTTTAAGACCTAAAGTCTGTTGCTGATCTTTTTACTGATTCATAACATTTGATAATCTGGATTTACTGAATATTTTTCATTTTAATTGAATCTCTCAGAGGAATGCGAGGACGATGATCTCGAAGATGTGATTACCGCGACAACCGAGTCTGTGCAGTACGATCACCCCAACCACACCGTCACCGTGACAACCATCAGTGATCTTGACCTCTCAGGAGCTCACCTGCTCGGACCCGCAGAAACGGAGGTAAACTGTAAAGCCTCAATTAATCAGAACAGCTGTTCTTTATCAGGCCCAACTTTACTGTAACTGCGTATAGCTCCATAGAGGGGATGATACTGAGGCCAATACAACTCCTCTAACACTGAGAATCTTTTCTTTTCCAAGGGCGACGAGGAGGGCAAGGAGGAGGGCAAGAAGGAGAGCAAGGAGGAAGGCAAGGAGGAAGACGAGGAATTGAGGGAGGAAAGAAGACCAATGCCAAGAAAATCTGGGAATCCAATCATGAACAAAAAGTAAGCTGTTCATCATCATGAGGTTTTTATTGTGTGGTTTTTTCAGACATCACTTTGGGCTCTGTCACCTTGTCTGTATACGATTCAATTGTTTTATTTATATTCAGTTTTACAGATAAGGCCATGCAGAGAAAATGTTTGTGTTTTTCAAACAAAAGTACAAGAAAGTAAATACTACAAATTAATATAATTCAAAAAGGGGATCACAGTAATTAACACACACAACATTTGTAAAGGTTTTTAGAAAGAACAAAGCTTTAAAAAGGGGAGAGTCGATTTGGTTTGAAACTGTGAAAGATTCATTGGTGCGATTTGTCCAAAAATAATTACACAAACACAATGTCTAAGCATTTCATATGAGATTTAAAACTTAGTAAACGAAGCCACATATTCTCATATTTGTCGGCACTTCAACAAAGTATATATATATATATATATGTAGGGTTGCTCAATTAATCGTATTTTAATCGCGATTACGATTATGGCTTGCAACGATTACGAAAACAACGTAATCGAAATAAAACGATTATTTTTTTTATACTATTAATACTTTTTTTTTTTGAAACATAATCTAAATGAAACGATTATTATTATAATTTTTTTTTTTTCAGTTGAATTTTACTTAAAGTTCAGGGTAATCAACTGTTAAAAACATACTGTTCACATTTTTTGCTCCAATAAATGGAGGTTTTCAAAGTTAATGAATAATTGCATTTAATAATCGCAATGACAATTATTGACCCAAATAATCGAGCAGCCCTATATATATGTATTACATCTCTTACCCATACTTTAATTATACAGTGTGTTTCTTCAGTGGAACATCTGTACGTTTTGAAAATAGATTTATAGTGGTAGAATAATTGAGAAGTATTTGACCTTTTCACGGATTAAACGTGTACAACACATCAGATAAATGCACATTTAGTCTTGAGTCCGTGGTGACACGACGTCCTTCTTCAGATGTTTTTTCCATTTGTCTGTGTGTCTTCCTCCAGCTGCTCTCTCTCACTCCAGCTGCATTTCTTTTTTTTCTCCTCTCTCCCGCTGCTACAGGATCCGCTCCCTGAATAAGTCGCTCACCAGGTTCACCGCCAAGAAGCAGAAGAGGAAAGGCCGAGCGACAGAGAAGAAGAGCGGCTCGTCGGATGGTAAAAAGAAGGTTACAAAAAGAGGCAAGTGGCAGAGACGGAGACTGACCGGGAAGAAGCTGCACCACCCAAACGAGTGAAAGGGTTGGAACTGGTGGAGAGACTTCTTGTGTCAGGATGCCGTAGAGAAAAAAATGGACTTTGAAGTATTGAAGCTCCTGTGTTCGAGCAGGATGTGTATATTCTGCAAAATGTGGAAACACAACTTAATGTGGACGCCCACTGTGGGACAAGTTCCTTCTGTACCCGCCTCTTGAAATCCTGTGCAAAAACTGTTTTTGTAATGTCATTTCTTTAACGTTTACTGTATTTACCTGCATTTTCTCTAATAAAAGACTGCTAACAAGTGACCTTGTGATGCCCGAACTGTCAGGGTGCTCCGTGTGGAATTTTTGTCTTTCTATTGTTCAATAGGAAACCTGACGCTGTAGTCAACATCCTCTGCAGAGCATCAGGAAACCAACCCTGAGCTGTGCGTTTCCTCACAGCTCAGCAGTACCTGTGTGTGTCTGTGATCTAAAGGAGAACCAGCCAGCTTATTCTAGAACCTCTGAAGCACAGAGCCAATGTGAATGTATGTTAACCCCCCTTCTCACCTGTGTTTATTTATTTACGTTAACCTGAGCCAGCGTGTGCCAGCTGTCACTAGCATGAGCGTTTCATTTGGCTTTCTAAAGCCCATGATATCTAATACAACCGCTCAAAGGGAACCCGGCAGGCCACTGGCTCCATGTTGGCTCTTTTTCAGTGTCTGTGTCGGGGTCTCTGCTGAGTTAACCGAGAGCCACAATGGCCGCCACAGGTGCCTCAGTTTCACTCATTGTCAGATCAGCCAATCGGATTGATTTGAGGGTTTGGCAGCTCGAAGGATAGAGAGCATGGGGAAGAGGAGGCATGTGTCCGATGGGGGTCTGATGGGTAGTTTATCCTCACACTCATAGTGACAAAGTGGAGCTGACAGCGGGAGCCTCTTGTCAGGTAAAGCTCATACATTCTTATCATTTCTATACAAACAAAATATCCTACTTATCCGTCTTTTAGCTTTCTTGATAGGACTTTAATTTCTAGAGATTGTGCTACTTGTAAATGCTGGTAAATTACAGTACATGTGCCAGTTAGTAGTAATACTATTCTGGGGGGAGCTTTAGACCGTGTTCTCGCTGGATTGTGTTTCACTGTCTTCCAGAGTGATTAGTTATCACTGCCTTCGATCTTCACTGAACTATGACCTAAAACATCCTCTTTAGTATTCATTCACAGCTGCTGCTCTTTCATTACACCTGTGTCCAGTGAGGCAGAATTAAACATGGTTTCTTTTTATTCTCAAGATAAATAATAGCCATGCTCTTTCTTGTGTTTTCTCACACTTTGTTGTGGAAGATGCTCTGGAAATGTTGCATCACCACGGGTATATAAAAAGTGATTCAAGTGAAGTCACATTTCTAACAGAAGTCTTTCATTTATACTCAGAAGTTTTATTTGTGCACCCCTTGCTGCTGTATCCCAGTTTTTCTCTGGGTTGCGATGATTGGGCAGTTGACCCCTCCGGACTCACCATGCCCATCTCCAACGACGAGCCCATTTGCCCCAAGTTCCAGCCCAACATTTTCGACCCCTCCCGCTGCCAGGAATGCCTGCGCCAGAAGCACCTGCACACCGGAGCAGGTGTTAGCGCCGAAGAGGAAGCACCACAGCCGAAACCCAACAAAGAGACTGGAATTGGGACCAAAACTGGGGCTTTCACTGGGATCGGATCGGTGAAAGGAGTGCTTTTAACACCGATCTCATCCCAGGCAGAGGAAAGAGACACCAGCAGCAAGGTAAGAGAGAAGAGAGGAAGGCGAACAGAGTAGAGATGGGATGGCAGGACTAGAATACGTGCTGAGTAATGGGATTAACAACCTGCAGAAAGGTGAGTGCATTAGAAGTCACAGGTGAGGTCAGAAAGACAATGAGGTCAGATACTAAGTCAATGGGAAACAGTATAAGTTCTCCTGTAGTGTAGATCAGAAATAATGCACAAGGTTTCAAACAGAGAATAATCAACTTAAACAAATAACTTCTCACTTAACCCGAAAGTCAGTGATTCCGTTAATTTGCAACGATATCAAGAACCTTTTAGTTGAACACAGCCCACATGTAAACACAGCTCATGAGGTCTTGTATGAGTCTTTGTGGCTTGTGAGTAAATTAAAGAAAAGGTCAGAGACGTAGAATGAGAGCAGTGGCTCCTATTATAAATTAATGAAGCTGGATCACTTACTGCCCTCTTGGGAATCTCTTGTAATCTTAGACAGAGGGGCAACGCACAGAAAGGACGGGCACGTTCATTTGAAAAATGAATAGAGTCAGAGCTCTACTTCTTTAGTTATCCTTCTTCTGTGACACAACCACCCTCGTCTGGTTGCAGTAATATGTTCCAGTGCATTAGTTGTACCAAATAGCTCCACTATGAGAGCCCACCTGTAGTTTCATCGAGGGTCAGATGCCAATTTCTGACATTAACAGACAGTGAAGTCACAGTTTGAGATCCCTTATAAGACTCCTTCAGGCTTTATGTCAAGAAAAAATGGATGAAAAATTAATGAGGAAAGCCACGAGTCAGGTCGGGTTACAGAGGTGTAACCCTAATCGAACGGCAGGCTCAACATGTGAGTGTGTGTCAGAGAGTACAGAGGGGAAGGACACAGCTAACCCTGCACTCAAGAAGATGGAGCCAGACAGACGAAATTAGGGACTTTCAGTATTTGCATTCATCAGATAGTGTCATATTGACATTTGGTAAGCATTGCCTTTGTTAGGAGTTACAGCGACTGACGAGACTCACACCATCTGTTCCTCTTCATCTTGAGACATTGAGTTTGCTGATTGGTCCCTGTCCAACCTTGTCATGCTATCAGGAGGATTCAGACTGTCTGTCGGTGGTGAGCAGCTACTGTGATGTCAACGGAGGCCGTGTTGGTTATGGAGAAAGCTCTTTTTGCATCCTGAGCCCCGACTGTGAGCTTTATATCTGTGACGGTGACGACGACGACAGCACTGACAGGTAGGCGCACTGGGTGGTGACCTTTGATGTTTATTGATTTAGTTTGTACTACCTTAAACGTTCATGTTGCGGGTCTACCCTATGCAATACATACTATACTCATTCAAAGTTGTTGCCTTTTCCTTCTTTTTCCTCGATCAATCTCTACCTGTTGTCTTTCTTGTAGCTGTCGAGACTACCAGGACTCAGTAAGTGCAGAGGACAAATACTTGCCGATCCGTCGCCGTTCGACCAAACTCACGATGACCCGACTCGACCCTCCACCCCATCGGCCAAACCCTCGGGCATGGATGGAAGAAGCCCGAAGCAGGGACAATTTTGGCAGTCAATCAGGTACGCTTGCCCATTGTTTCAATAATTTCTTGGCACATGTATGAGTCCCGCGCACCAGTAGACGCAGCTGTCAGGAAACCTATGACTTACAGCACTTGACCAATCCATATCAAGTTACAGTCGAAGGTGTTCTTTCCTTGGCAATACTATTTGATGTCACCAGCTGAGGTGTCGCAGAGCAATTACCAGTAATACAATATAGCTCAGTTAGTGTCAGTAGTTGGTCTTTAAGGTGCGCATCTCTTATTTCTGTTACCCTTACCCCTTGTTTCTATTTCTGTCACACTGCCTGACATCCATTTTCTTCCAGGGTTTAAAGAAAACGGAGGGAAGCGGGAAAGTGGGTACTTCTCCCTGGGAAAGGCAACGGGTGTCAGCTCTATCCGGGATCACAGCCCATCATCCCCTTACCGACATTTTGAGAGAGGACATCCTCTCTTCAGCACCAGAAGCATAGAGCCAAAAGACACCATCCCATTCAGAAACCCTAATCTTGGTGTGGCCTCTGAAAGGCAGGCACCGGACACTTTCAATGACGACCTGGATGTGGAAATCCTGCCTCCTGACCCTTATGACATTTCCGTCGAGGTTGAGGCACAAGTCGGCCCCCGCTCTCCAAGTCCCACTCCTTTCAAGATAGCAGAGTCGCTGGCGTCCACCGGGCGGAAAGGATTCAACAGTTCATATGGCCGGGGAAACCCTTCTTCTCAAGTCTCTTCCTATCAGCAGTCAGGACGTTTTGAGTCCTCAAGGCCTGGCTCAGCTCTCCAGTCCCGCTCTTCTTCTCCCTCACGTGGAAACCTACCATTCAGACGCAGTGAGTCGACTGCTTCCCTCAGCAGGCATAACTTTGATGGTGGAGGGCGTTCACAAGGGCCGGAGCCAGGGTACAGAAACACCTTGCAAGGAACAAATGGGCAACGTGTTGAGTCAGGAACGCTGCCGAGAAACTTTAAATCATGTGCTGGTCCAGTCAAATCCCAGTCCAGCACAGTTTCAGATTTTAGGAGTGCCTTGAAGAGAACTGAAGGAAATGGGTCTTTGAGCGGTCGAGGGCGTGACAGCTTAAGCTCACCTCCCTCAAGAAGAGACTCTAAACTTTCAGGACAAATGTCTCTTCGAAAACCTGAAATGACCAGCAGTTCATCTCAAGGACGTGGGCGTGACAGTCATAACTCGTCTCCATCTAGGAGATCTTCTGATGCTGTGCGTGACAGTAACAAATACTCACCACCAAGAAAAAGTAACAGTTCGTCTAGCCAATCTCCTCTTCGCAAAACTGAATCAATTATGTCTCTAAGCGGACGTAGTCACCATGGACGCTGTGGCTCCCCCATAAGAGAAGGATATGATATTGAAAGCCAGGTACTTCTACGTAACTCAACAGCTAAGAATGGACTCAATGAACAAGAATACGAAAGCCCTGTCGTGTCTCCAACCAGACGGGGTTATGGCACAAGTCCATCGGCGCTCCGTAAGACTGATTCAAGCCCTGCCGTTGGTAGTCGAGGTCGAGACAGCCGTTGTTCGTCTCCTGGAAGGAGAGGCAATGAAACCCCTACTCAGAACCAACTTAAGAAAACAGACACCAGTAGTTCTTTACGTGGCCGTAGTCGTGAAAGTCGAAACTCCTCCCCTTCACGGAGAAGCTACGAAGCTCCTTCTCAGTCCCTGCTGCGTAAGTCTGAGGTAAACAGTCCTGTCAAAAGTCGTGATAGCCACGCTTTGTTGCCCTCAAGAAAAAGCTATGATCCTCCCGATCAGCCCTCACTGCGGAAAACAGAAACTAGCAGCTTCCTTAAAAGCAAGAATCTCATCAGCCGCAACTCTTCTCCCACTAGAATAGGGAACAGTGACGCACCGGGCTACTCAATCCTAAGAAATGCCACCAATGGAGATTCAAGCCATTCCTTTCAAAGAAAAAACACTCACCATGACTCAAAATCTGATTCCAATCCCCCTCCACGCTCCATGCGGGAGTCGTCTCATTCCCTCCGCAGCTCCTCTGCATCTCGTGCTGCTTCTCCCTCCAGGCGGACCACGAATGGCAGCAGAACAACTTTCGTCACCTTGGAAGAACCCACGAGTCCCGGAAGATCCAGGGTTGGTAGACGTGGCCTTGAGGATCCCCGTCATGAGGATCCCCGTCATGAGGATCGCCGTCATGAGGATCGCCGTCATGAGGATCGCCGTCATGAGGATCGCCGTCATGAGGATCGCCGTCATGAGGATCGCCGTCATGAGGATCGCCGTCATGAGGTTCCCCGTCATGAGGATCGCCGTAATGAGAATCGTTGTAATGAGGATCACCGTCATGAGGATATCCGCCATGAGGGTCGACGCAATGAGGATCGCCGCCCTTCCCCTATCGAAAAAAAGCCTTTCCAACGTGTACGAAGCCTTTCTCCATCCCCTCAGATTCAACTGCGGAGGCATACCTCCTCTCAAAGCTCCGTGGAGTCCTCAGAGTCGGGCCAGATGTCTACGGGGTCCACAGCACGGAACAAGGAGGAGTACGCCATGCTAGCCGACGTGCCGAAGGTCAAAATGATCCATCAGAGAGAAGGGCCAGGCCATATGGTTCGGCCTCAGACCCCGCAACCCTCTCGGAGACAGGAGCTCTTTAAACCAGCCAGGTCAGACTTATATACCTATGGAAGCCCATTTAACGTCATTAAAATAACACATAGCCTTGTAATTGAAAAGAAAGACCCTGAAGTGCCTTGTTCACAACTAAAGTACATGTTGCCGATGTTCCAGATACGTAAGAGGGACCTGAATTATTGCCTGGCAGTCATTATTCATGAAAGTTTGTCATTATTTTAGGAAAACTGCTCATTATTTGGAGACACTAAGTCATTTTGAGATACTTAATCAATAGTCTAACAAACAAAGTCTAATAGGATCTTTATTTTGAGTCACATTGGCGTAAATGGGCTTCCATATTTTACATCACAAAGATTGAAATGAGAGCTGTTGAGGGGGGAATTTCATGGAAGAACTCACTTTGTCAGTGCTTTAGCATAAATGGGACTAAAAATATAGAAAACCAAAATAAAAGTTTGAACATAAATGCGCATATTATGTCCCCTTTAAACGCTTGTCGCTTGTTAACATTACACATAACAGTTAACAATACATTGTGTAACATGAAGGATATGTTGATGGTGATGAAACCCAATGTCCTTGTGGTTAATCTAGATGGCTCTGCTTCTTCCACACAAATAGATTGAATACATTTTACCTTTTTAGACACACCGATGATGACATTTTTGTGCTTTTCCAGCCATTCCCTTAGCAAGCATCCCTCCAGAGAGTGGGAGGAAACAGGGGAGACTGAGAGAGACTGGCACTACGGTGGCAGTGGGTATCTTTCCCGGGCTCACTCCTACACATCATTGCAGGTACGCCGGTCTGGACAAAGAAGGTTTTAGTACAGTTGATCAAACTAAATGTTGCTTGGAGAATATCAAATGCAACAAAAACATGAAATTTCAAAGCATAGACAGAGGATAAAAGGGGTTAGAAATGGAGCTGTATGACCCCAAAGTGCACAAACCCTGCATGATATAATCAGTTGCAGTTGCATTGCAGCTGCGTTGTTTCCACCTGCAACATGTTAATGCTTAACCACATCTTCCACATCCACATACAAAAGTCTGTGGATGTGAAACTCCAGAGGCTTCCCTGTTTTTGCACAATCGGAAATTGATTATCCTCTTACCTACAAGCTGTTCCCTTTCAGAGGTCTGGCAGTCCCTCAGCAGATGAGGGAAGTTCTTGGAAAAGTAACCACAACAGATCAGAACAAATGCAGGTATGTGATATAACCGGTGTGTTTACAGTAATGCATGTAAGTGGAAATATCATGTCTCCCAGCGTGCCATATGGAGGGTGAGGTAACAGCTGATTACAAATATTTGTAATGAAGATAATAAACCCAGAGCACATACGGTTCAATATAAGTTTATTGCCCTTCGCTCTTATTTCAATATACGGTATCTTTCTGTTACATATTTACTAGACAGGCTGGCAGCTTGTCGAGCGTTCACACAGATCCTGTTGACAACTGTAAAGAGTTTATGTACTTGGCACCCTAACCGGCTGCCATATCTGCAGTGTATCTACATTTTAACTGTTTTAACGGCTGGCTTCTGACTTCACCTACACCCTACAGGCATTTCATAAGACTGACTGAGCTTTCTCAATTGTGGTCTGCTGAGGCATGTGTTGAAATTCCTGAACTGAAACCAATAGCTACTAAGAGAGGATTTTGGAGGGGGGAGTGCTGCTTTGTTTGCAAATCCTAAATATTTTCAGTCAGAAAAATACAGCACTTAAATGTGTTATGATTCTTTTGAAAGTTTTGGATTACTTACACTTTTTTGTGTCAAGGTGGAGATGTATGGTCCCGAGGAGAGGAGGGGAGTGACACCTCATATTAAACAGAACTTTTTGCACATTTTTTCTTTAAAAACCAGTAGTGGCTGTGATTATCCAGAGAAATATTAAACCTCATGAAACTGGGGATCCCACCGGACCCCCTTCAGCCCCCAAACACTGCTTTTATAGCTCGTATTGGAAAGTAGCTAAGTACATATACCTAATTACTGTACTTTAGTAAAGTTATTGAAGTACAATTGAGTGTTTTCACATTTTTCTACTTTATTATTTTACCTGCAGCAAATGTTGTATGCAACTGCTGTACTTTTGACTCTACTACATTTATTTAAACTCTTTAGTTACACGCTACTTTGCAGATTTAAACGAATGATACAAAATGTAAAAAAACTAATAAATTATTATATATTATTAAGCTATCCAGCAGTATATCGTAAATCAAATATGTGCAACATTTAATTGATTAACACATTATTGCATCAATAATTCTAATACAATAATTAAATAAACACGATTCTGAAATGTGCGATAATACAAAAAGGTACTTTTACTTTTGGTACTTACAGCATATTTTAATGCTGATGTTTTTGTACTTTTACTCCGTGGAGAAAGAAGTATTCAAATCTTTCACTTATGTAACATTAGCCATATTTAATTGTAAAAATACTCTGTTTGATAACTCAATAAAGTGTTCTCAAAGCTGGTAAAGGTGCAGCTAGTTTGAATGACTTTGTATACTGCAGGGTAGCTTGTGAATTTACTCCAGGTGGAAAAGTCTGATTTAACACTTGATTATATTTCACATCATTCATCCACATCTGTAAAGTAACTAAAGGTATTAAATACATGTAGTGGAGTAAAAGTACACCATTTACCTCTGAATTGTAGTGGAGTAGAAGTACAAATTAGCATAACATTTAAATACTCAAGTAAAGTACAAGTAGCCTACCTCAGAATTGTACAGTACTTGAGTAAATGTACTTAGTTACTTTACACCACTGCAAATACATGTAGTGGGGTAAAAAGTACAATATTGGCTTTCAAAATGTGGAAGTATAAAGTAACATAAAATACAAATACTTAATGTAAAAGTACAACATGTAAAACCTACTTATACTAGGCCTACTACTTACTTACTTATCAGGACTTGAGTAAATGTACTTCACCACAAACCAGCAATGCTTTTACTCCAGTACAATTTTAAGTGCAAGACTTCTTCATGTAACTGAGTATGTTTGCAATGCAGTATTTCTGCTATATATCTTGGTACAATGTGTGAGTACTTCTCTGTTTACAGCACCGTGTGGTTAGGTAGGGTGCGCTTGTTTTCTCAACCGATCTTCTCGGATCCGCCCAGGAAGTGGCAGACACAGAGAGGGAGGCAGCGAGAAAACACAGCCGAGAAAAGGAGTGTTACTAGCTGAACAAAGTTGTGAAATTACCACCTTTTAAAACAACATTCAACCCGTGTTTTCTCCATGTATTTCCCCCTGAAAACTGGACACAGACTCCGCGTTTGACGCTGGTCGGCGGTTCGCTTGATTCTGTTAACATGGGGATGAATGGCGGGGTTTTATCTAATTTCGCATAACGTCGGTTTCCTGCGAGAAAGTGAAGTTTTTACCCTCTAAAAACTGACGAGTGGGATTAAGAGTTTTTTTTTACCCTAAGTAACGGTACTCTTCTTTTGTCTTTATTTTACCCTCGCTGGACCCTGTTATCATGACGGTAAGTTAAAAAGCTGTTTGGTTTTTCCCTGTCACTCCTTCCTGAATGTATTGTAAGCTACTTAAGTACAATTTGTAGCTGTAAAAGAGTGTTTTTATTTTATGTTACTTTGTTGGCTACTTTTACTCCACTACATTTTGAAAAGCCAATATTCTACTTTTTGCAGTGTATAAAGTCATTAAAATGAGCTCCACATCTACCAGCTGTGATGCACATATTTATAGTTAGGCCTAATGCAGCAATTTAACATATGAGTCTGAATGGGCCATTAAGATTAACAAATGATTTAATCGTGGTACTTTACACGCCAAATATTCTACTTTGTACAGCATATAAAGTAATTGAAATTAGCTCCACATCTACCAGCTTTGAAAAAACACATTAAAGCATGAATAGCTTTAATATAGCAACATTATATGAGTCTGAATTGAGCCATTAGGCTTTCAAATTGATTTTACTTAGACATATTTTGAAGCTAATACTTTTGTGGTTATACTGAAGTAAGATTTTGAATGCAGGACTTTTACTTGTAGCAAATTAATTTATATTTAATGTATAACATCTGAGTACTTCTTCCATGACTCTACACACAGAGGTATTCAGATATGTCTTTGAAGTAAATGTGCCAATAATAAATTGGGAAAATACTTTGTTACAAGTAAAGTCGTTTTAAGTATCCAACCATACTCAAAAAAATAAATGGAAAAGTACTCTGTGCTTTATGTCCAATTTCAGAATCATATAAATTACTGGATTATGATATAAATGTGTCTTTCAGATCACTTTATATACTGCTTCTGAATATCTTTACCTATACACCAACGTCTATGTTTGAGTTTATATCTACCTTGTCTAACAATCTGAACCTTTAAATTAACCAGTAGACTTAGGTACTTCTTTATACACAGACACTTCACATAATGTTACATGTTCACACATACTCTGCAGGAGCTAGCCGTTTTTTGGTTGATGCTTTTTGTGTATGTTGAAGATTTTTCGATGGTCTTTTCTGGTACAAGTTTATTTGGCTCAAGGGATGTGCAATTTATATATAACTTGAAATGTTTCTGTCTGTTTTCCGTGGAGTTACCCTGATGAGCTGTACATGTACTCATGCTGTGTTGCTTCACCTTGTGTTGTTTACAGTAGCAGAAGAGTCATTAGCCGTTAGCTTGTACTCTAGCTGTCGGTCTTTACAGCCAGCTGTGACACGTGTTTACACACAGACGCTGTCAAAACATTGGTAAAGCTTTCTTGGCAAAGTAACATAACAAATATTGCTTCTGCAAACCGTTATAATGCTGTATGTGTCAACAATATGAGTGCATGTACATGTATCATTGGCTTAGGAAAGGTAATGTACTTTAACTAAACAGCATGTTTTAATAGGCATTCTGGCATTAAAGGGGCCCTATTATGCTTCTGGGGGTTTTCCCTTTCCTGTAGTGGGTTAAACTAAAACGTCCCATACAGTTTCTCTCCCCCCACCAACTGAAACACCTCCATTGGACTCCTTTGTTTACTTCCATAACATCATGACATCAATATGTAACACTTGAGCTTCTATTATCTAGCGCTCCAACACATTATACGTGATAGGGTAAGGGGCGGGACATCTCTAAGCAGTTGACCAATTACAACAGAGCCGGCCAGCTAACCAATCAAAGCAGACTGGGCTCTGGTTTCAGACAGAGGGTGAAAAGAGGTGCTGCAGCACAGGCAGTATGAGAAAAATAAAGAGCTTTTTGAACATTAAAGCTGGAGACATGTCCCAGTAGAAATTATTTGGCTTATTTGAAGATAATGCAGTAAGCCTTAAAATGTTTTTGGCATATTGAAATCTAATATACTTGTAGGATTCTTGCTTTTTGAGTGTCTATCTTCGTGGTTGAGTGCACTTTTTGTAAGTTGCTTTGAATTAAAGCGTCTCAGAAAGGCCCCAGAGTTTGACCCTCTTCTCTCTGTCGCTGACCTTTTTAAAGCGAGGTCGCTGATTCTAAAACACATGACAGAAGAAGCACTGTGGCATCAGGTTGATTCAGAGCAGATGCTGCAGGACTGTTCTTCCTGGGTCCTGCTCATGTAACCGCTCTCTGACCTCACTGTGGGCATGTGTCGACTGGATAACATTTCATGAATTCATGATGAAGTCTGACACATTATGCTCCAGTGGTCGAGCACTTTGAGCGAGGATCTTATGAGAAGAGTCCCTAAAACAAGCTTCCTTTTGTATTATAAATCGAGATTAGAGCTGCTTGTGTATTTGTCGGTTAATCTGCGGATTATTTCCCAAATAATCCAAAAAATGACTTGTCAGAAGAGGCTGCAAAATGCTGATCTGTGCTTCCCAAAGCCTAAGAGCAGATGACGAGTTTCTTGTTTTGTCCACAACTCGAAACTCAATCAAAACTACGTTGATGTTTGGTTGAAAAACATTAAAGTTTTTATATAATATATAATTAGTCAGAAAATTGGTAAATAAAATGCTGATTAAAGTTTCCCGAAGCCCAATATGTACTGTCATAAAGGAGCAAATACACAGAATCCGAATACTTTATTTTCCCGGGATAAATTGGGTTTTGTGTAAAAAAAATAGTTAAAAGATATTTAAGTAATAATTTGCAATAAAAAACCGGAAAATACTAACATTTAAGAATCTGGAACAGTGGAATTTGTACTTTTTATTTCTTTAATAGTTGCTCAGAATGCTAAATCACTTACAAAAAAGTTCAAGATTAATTTGTGTGTGTGTGTGTGTGTGTGTGTGTGTGTGTGTGTGTGTGTGTGTGTGTGTGTGTGTGTGTGAGAGAGAGAGTGTGTGAGAGAGAGAGGGTGTGTGTGTGTGTGTGTGTGTGTGTGTGTGTGTGTGTGTGTGTGTGTGTGTGTGTGTGTGTGTGTGTGTGTGTGTGTGTGTGTGTGTGTGTGTGTGTGACCACATCAGGTATATCAGGTTATAATTGTAGTTGTACACAGATATCATCTTAACCCAGTAATGCTAGTTTACACGGTCTATTGAGAGTCACCAGGCCTTCACATGACAGCAGCGTAGATTAACTTTTGTATTCTGTTCAGGGTAAAACTGGGTCGTACTGTGGCTTAAAACAACACCAGGAAGAGAGAATAAACACAGACATGATAAGAGATGAGAGAGAAGTCATATTAACAGAGAGGGAAGTGAAAGGAATGATGAATTCAGAAAGAGATTTCAAAAGTGAGGAATGTACATGTTAGTGAGAGATAAGAGAAGTGAGGAATGTACACTAATCTTAATCTGGGATCATCACATTTTGAGGTTCCTACTTGTGGATTGAAGTTTCTCCACAGCAGAAACTGGTTTACGGTCTTTGTGGCAGAATATGTCCGCAGCATTGTCTCTTTTTACTTCATGAACAATGATAAAGAAAGAATTATGGTTGCTGTTATTTAGCTTGTAAAGAGATGTAACTATATTGAGTTTGCCCCGCCCTGCGATAGCTTCTGTCTCCTCTCTCTGTGAATCCTTTGAGGTCTGCTCGTGATTGAAGGTCAAACAAATGACTGACCTTGACGGATAAAGACAGCACACACAGTTCCTTCCTACAGTCAACTTGTGTATATATATATATATCACTGTCCTGCAATCAGCTTCTAAAAGTCTGAGTATGTAAGGCTGCTTTTATTCAAGGCAAACGTAGACATGTTTCTTGTCTTGTTTGATTCTGTATACAAAAGCATGAAATTGATTTGAAACAAAGTCACTAACATCGTGCTTCCCCTCAGCCTGACCTCCTGAACTTCAAGAAGGGGTGGATGTCCAAACTGGACGACAGCGGAGAGGTAAGAGCAGCTATTGTACTCAAATATCATCCTCTTCCTCCATCTTCATCTTCCTCCCTCTTCCTCCATCTTCATCTTCCTCCCTCTTCCTCCATCTTCATCTTCCTCCATCTTCATCTTCCTCCCTCTTCCTCCATCTTCATCTTCCTCCCTCTTCCCCTCTTCCTCCCTCTTCCTCCATCTTCATCTTCCTCCCTCTTCCTCCATCTTCCCTCTTCCTCCATCTTCATCTTCCTCCATCTTCATCTTCCTCCCTCTTCCTCCATCTTCATCTTCCTCCATCTTCGTCTTCCTCCCTCTTCCTCCATCTTCATCTTCCTCCATCTTCCTCCCTCTCCCACCCTCCTCTTCCTCCCTCTCCCTCCCTCCTCTTCCTCCCTCTTCACCACCCTCCTCTTCCTCCCTCTTCATCTTCCTCCATTTTCACCTCCCTCCTCTTCCTCCCTCCCCACCCTCCTCTTCATCTTCCTCCCTCTCCCCCCTCCTCTTCATCTTCCTCCCTCTCCCCCTCCTCTTCCTCCCTCTCCCCCTCCTCTCCCTCTTCCTCCC
>NW_011345992.1:0-1880 GCF_000735185.1 Notothenia coriiceps | reverse complement strand
GCTCCGGTCCTTTTTACTGTGGACTCGATGTCCTGACAGGCTGGTATTTGTGCAACCTGCACAAACACAATACTGCACCATGATTACAAATGGTGAAATACAATGGAAAAATACCGAAAAATACCAGCTCACTAAAACACAACCGCTCAACTCAATGGAACTACTAACTATACCCGCGGTCAGAGAGCGGAGATGTGTCCCCTGTGTGATGTAATATGACGCGTTTGACGTATGACCTTAAAAAAAAGCAGTTTTTAAGAGCAGAGCTCAAAATTGCTCCTTTCCCTCTGAATTCCTGCCCTTATGTCTCGTAAAACATATCAAATCCTACATTCACTTTTTTTAATTGTAATTTTCAAGCAAGTTTAAGCATAAATGTAGAAAAAAAACAACCTGCAAGATGCTCTCTAACCTGCCAGATCTCTCTCCATGCATTGCTTGCTGCTGCTATTGCTGCAGCTACTGTACCTCTACGTCGCTGCTGCTTGCCTGCCCCACCACCACCCCAGCTTCCACCTGTAGGTTCGGGGGTTAGTTATTTAACCATCACTCATCGTGCTATGTATATCTATGGAGTGATGATGCCCGAGCTTAGTCGCCAAACTCTACTATATGCTGCTTTTAATAAACATGTTAAAGAAACACGTGAGTTGTCGGACTGAAATGCAGCTCCTGCTTCATGCATCTCTGGATGAGGCTCCAGTGCTGTCAGCAACTGCGAGATGGCTCTTCTCATGCCTCATGGTTTTTCAAAGGCACATTCTTTGCCACCCTGAATAGTTTTTTTGAGAACCACTTTTGGTGCCGGAGGATTTTCAATTCAGAAAAGTCAAAAGTACTCCACAGTCAGGGACCCTTGACTTTATTGACATGGGAATGAAATGACATGTCACCTTACATTTCTAAGTCAAAAATAATGGTAATGTGAACATTTGCAGGTCAATTTTCATGATGTTTAATGAGTTGCAGTTGAGAAGCTAATAAGCTATTCAGCCTGAAAACACTAGCTAGGCATTATCCCCCAATGAATGTATATTTTGTTACTCATTTATTAAGTCAAGGGGCTAGAAGTGTCCATGTTTGTACGTTTAATATAGTGGGTTTTTGTTCAATGTCTCTGCATGTTGTCTGGCTTTTTCGGTACATTTCTGCTTCTTTCAAATAAAAGGAAGTTAATGAATTGGCCACATCAACAAAAACAGTGTTCCATAAATTAATATGTAATCAAAAGGAGGCACCATGAACCCAAAAGCAATTCAGATTTTGTTGGAACAACTTAGTATCCGTGCAAAATATAGAAAAGATGCATTCACCACAGTTAAAACATAATCTAATACTGCACGGCTCAGCATGGCACGGCTCTAAAAAGAAAAACTGTCTGGATACCCTGCAGTCATGAGAAAGCTGTTGCAAGTTAGACCAAGTGAATAATGTGTTTTTTTAAAACTATTGCCATTCCCCTAATTAATTTAACCAGCATACTGCACTTATTACATTTGTTGAATAATGTAAGCTGATAAATGATTTACCTCAAGGTAAAATGGCTCCGGTTTTCTAGTCTAAAACCTTCTTATCGAGATCAAGAAGACAGTTTACTATCTGCAGATGTTTGTGGTTTGAGTACAAACTTAAGGTGTTCAAACATCAGAAAAAGAATCTATGTACACATGGTTTATGCCTTTCATGTATTCAGGTTAAGGGGAACTGAAGTCCTGCCTCTGTGAGCCAAATATGCAATTAGCTCAGACAGGGGCGGACTGGGACTAAAAATCAGCCCGGGACTCTCGCCCAGCCCACTTCGGTACCGCTAGTAAATAACGCTAGTAAATAATAACGCTAGTAAATAATAACGCTAGTAAATAACGCTAGTAAATTGTCAA
>NW_011345991.1:15025-16016 GCF_000735185.1 Notothenia coriiceps | reverse complement strand
AATTATGTTTTTAACTTATGCAGTCTCATTAAAAATGCAAATATAATGGACTGAATTTTTTAGCAGCATGCAAACCGTTTTTATCAATCTACATCTCTCAATAAACAAATCACATTCGTTTTTAAATCAACAATCATGTTGCTTTAGCTTGAGGACATCAACCAAACGACACTGAACTAGAACACTGCGGTCAAGCCAGCCGTCTTTCACTTTTGCGTGGTCAAACCAGCCGCCCCTGTATTTCGAGTGCGCGATTAGTTACAGGTTTACGGTAATGCAATAAAACAACCCTGGCAAGCTGGCTTTCAAAGTAAAGGATGGCATGTGGTTCATTTCTATTATTTGCGATTGAGGAACAGGGTAATTTATGAGAATAATTTTAGGACTTATTGCTTCATAAACTTGTTGCACAATTACTATGAACTACTTTTACTGTGTACTTTTTGAGAACTGCAAAATTCCCTCCAGAGAACAAGAAGGAGCATTTTCGTCTAACTTTGAGGTGGGATAAAAAACATTTCTTCCATAAGTAGTTTATGAGTCTGCCATGTTTGTACTTAGTACTTCTTGGACTACTTGCACAAATAATATGAACTACTTTTACTGTGTACTTTTTCAGTCATTTGAGTTTCAAAGTCCCCTCCAGAGAAAAAAGATTGAGCATTTTCGTTTAACTTTGATGTGGGATAAAGAACATTTCTTCCATAAGTAGTTTATGAAACTGCCATGTTTGTACTTAATACTTCTTAAACTACTTGCACAAATAATATGAACTACTTTTTTTTCAAAGTCCCCTCCACAGAACAAGAATGACCACATTAAAGTTGACAAAAATGCTCATTCTTGTTCTCTGGAGAGGACTTTGAAACTCAAATTACTGAAAAAGTACACAGTAAAAGTTTTGCTCGATAACCACTTTTGTAAAAGATTTGACTTCTGCTCTACTGATGGGTACCATAATATCAATCTGGTTTGCTTTCAAACCACATTT
>NW_011345991.1:0-14980 GCF_000735185.1 Notothenia coriiceps | reverse complement strand
ACAGTCAGCGATCGTTTGGGGAGCCATGTCAGCTGCTGGTGTTGGTCCACTGTGTTTCATCAAGCCCAGAGTAAATGCAGCTGTGTATCTATGGAGATGAGGAATTCATTTTCCAGCATGATCTGGCACCTGCCCACAGTGCCAAAACCACCAGTAACTGGTGTACTGACCATGGCATTACTGTCCTCGATTGGCCTGCAAATTCCCCTGACCTGAACCCCATAGAGAATATGTGGGGTATTGTGAAGAAGAAGCTGAAAGACACCAGACCCAACAATGCTAATGAGCTAAAGGCCGCTATTGAAGCATCCTGGGCATCCATAACACCTCAGCAATGCCACAGGCTGATTGCCTCCATGCCACGCCGCATTGATGCAGTAATCCGTGCAAAAGGATTCCCAACCAAGTACTGAGTGCATTAATGGACATTTTCAAATGTTTGATTGTGTTTTGCTGTTATAAATCTTTTTTTTTTACTTGGTCTGAGGAACTATTCTAATTTTTTGAGATAGGATTTTTGAGTTTTCTTAAGCTGTATGCCATAATCAGCAATATTAAAATAATAAAAGGCTTGCAATATTTCAGTTGATTTGTAATGAATCCAGAATGTATGACATTTTTGTTTTTTTAAATTGCATTACAGAAAATAAAGAACTTTATCACAATATTCTAATTTTCTGAGACAGTCCTGTAAATCTATTCTAGTAGACCTCAACAATGGAATCTATTCTAGTAGACCTCAACAATGGAATTATGATCAGTAGAAATGGCCATGACATGGGACCTTTAAATAAAAGGTTGGGGAACCAGTTCGGTAACTAATGATCCCTCAGCTAGATGGTGTTGGACAGCAGCAAACAGAAGTGAACTACCGGTACCTGAAAGCTGCAAAGACCTATAAAACATGAATCATCAACATGTTTTTAAAATACTTCTAATGCTATATTGTGCTCTGAGCCTTCATTCTGTGCTGTTTGAAAGGACCCAGTATGAGCTGTCACATACAGTATCGCACTGTCAAAGACTGATGTATTACTGTATACTGGTGCTGCTGCTCAGCACTGTTGTGCCTGACTGAGGACTGATTGAGTAGTGAGCCAAAACACTAAATGGCTTGTTTTCAAGAGAGTAAGCTCAACACTATTAGCTAGTCGTTAACTTTAGTCAGAAAAGCCACCAGTTTTCTCGAGGACTAATAATATACAGGACTAACTGATATGGCCTGATGATAATGGATTTCTGAGGAGATGTGGATATTTGAAGTTTGAGAAACATATACAGCATATGATGATATGGACAGTACGAAATGTTTTTATAATTTCTCCTTTTTTTTCTTCCGAAAAAATATATTTTTGATGATATGGACCAAGCTGAACACTTCACAGTTTAAAATAATGATTGGGGGGCAAACTATATGTTAGCATCACTGTATTTATAGTGAACATCTGCAATAAACCACCATTGGTCTATTCGTTTCCCTCCTCTGAAGTCCAAATCAAGCCCGTAACTCATGCCAAATTCTGTCAAAAAAGTCAATGTTATCCTTTAAAATGAAAAGTATTGGTTATACTATTATAATTTGTTTCTGGCTTGCTATTAGGGCTTATTGGCATTCATTAATTCTAACACTGGCCACTGCTGTTGCTTAATTTCTGAATAAGCTGACTGTTGACTTTAACTATGTTTTGAGAAAGTGACTGCAAATAACTTGTTTTTTAAAAAGCTAATCCCAAATTATTGGGATGTGACTCAACTGTTTTAATTGTAAAATAGTCCCACCCATGCCCCACCCAATCTATCCTCTGCTGGATTACATAACAGCCTGCTCCAATCAATGCAAAGCATTCAGCCTGCACTGCTTGTTTGGAATAGCTCATATTTAATCTCCACCTCTAGGAAGAACGAAGCCCCTTCAGCTCTGTGTTTGAGCCAGAACATGATGCTCAGGCTCAGTCATTTGGCAGGATGAACATCCCTAGTGTCCGGCTACACCAATGAACATGGGTGGAGGGTTTTTTCATAGATATGTTGGCGATGATCTCACCAAGGAAAAACAGAGATCAATAATGGGAGTGTCCCGACAAAGAGCTCTGAGTCAGAGAATAGTAATTATAGGAATACAGTTTAACTTTCTGCTGACAGATAGTATAATAGAGAGCAAAATCATGCAGGAAAGGAATGACAGATAGATGCATGGGTGGTAAGGTAAAAGGAAATGAGACCGAAAGGAAAGATGAGAAAGGCATGCAGGCTAGGAGAATATATTCACACCTCTCCTGTATTAACCTGTCACTCCCAACTTTAAAACATGTAGGATAACAATGTATTCCTACCCCCTCTGTGTCAGACAGCTTGGCCAGGTCCTTGTCTGAAGCCTGGGGGACTCCTGATGGCCACTCCACCTTCACCTCCTCCTCTGGTGTCTCCTCACAAGGCTCCTCTTGCTCTTCTACTTCCTGTCCCTCCTCATATGTTTCTTCTTCTTCTTCTCTTTCCTCCTCCTCCTCCTCCTCTTCCTCTTGATGTTCTGTCTGTGGTGAGGAAAGCTCTGTCTCTGAGTTCATGCTAAGCTCTTTTTCTTCATCCTGGTGTGTTGTTTCCGGCTCGAAGACTAGCATGTTGGAGAAACAAAGAAGATTTATTATTGATTTTGGATTATTATCACTGTAGTATCTTAGTGTATCTGTGAAGTCAACTTGGAAAATCCTCACAGGAGATAAAGGGGTTAAAAAGTTGGGCTGATTGACAGAGTGGCAGCTGTCTGAAATCATTCCCTAATTACTAATCAGCGTCGCTGCACCTTTAAAAGCACCGCACCTGAAAGAAGGGTGGTAATCAAACTACAGAGGAAGAGAAGGGAGAAGGAGAAGAATCCTCCACAATCCTCCATTACAAACTAAAAAGCGTGCGTCCAGCAGCAGCAACGTCGCGCAGAAGAAACAAGGATAGTTTTTACGACATGTTAGTCTTACATATTAACATTTTTCTTTGAAAGGCTCATTTTTTTATAAAATAACTTTCTTTTTTTTTTCACTGAAAAAAAGGGAAATAACAAAGTTATTAGCGCTATTTATGGCCATGGTACCTGAACAATGCGCTATATAGCCTAGGCACTAAAAACCATAGCAATGTAGGGATCATTAACAACTATGGATGGAACAAGAGGTACACGCGAGCGGTTACTCCTTGAGCGGAAAGACCTTTGAGTCTGACCAACGAAGGACAAGGCTAAGAGAGAGTTGGCTAACGCCTTGGAAGCCAGAAGGTGCCTTGGGTGACGACGGTGAACGTTACTCGGAAGGGAAACGCCAGGGTGGTCAGCTGAAGTCTACCGACTCGTACTTAAGCATCCGGAGTACACGGTAGTCCTTGCATGAGCTGGCTTGTGGAGTGTGGTCGAGCCGATAGATGTGACACGTTTTCAAGTAGAGGATTGAAAACGGGTTTCGTAAGAGATTCATACGAGGGATTGGAAGGAGGCAAATTCAGTGTAAGTAAACACCGACGTTACAGCGAGGAACGACAAAGCCAATCAAGCTGACGCTGAGGAGGAGAAAGTCGAGACGGAGGAATGACGTTACTGGAGACGGTACTGAGAGCGTAACCGGGAAGGTACTGAAACAGCCGGGGGTACCTCTCAGTAACTTGCGATGATGGGACTGACAGAAGCTGTACGGCAGTACTCAAGACTCTATGACATGATCAGCCCACTGTCCTAGGTAAAACGGCGTCAGGGCGACGTGAAAGACTCGACGAGTTACAAAAAGGGACTGACCAACTAGTCGGTGACAACGCTAACCAGGGTCGACTGCCAAGCGGTCCCCATTAATGAGAAAAAAGGTCCGTACAGGTTGATAGGGTCGGGCCAAAGTCACAGTCCGCGAGTCATTAATGTCAAACGGGGCGAACTTTCCCTACCATGTCACGGGTAGCTTCCAAATTGGGTCGGTTGAGCATGTTACTGCGTGTTGAAACAAAACAACNTTCAACGAATCACTTGAATCGTCTAATTAACTTGAAACACCTGCAAGGGTTTCCTGAGCCTTGAAAAACACTCAGCTTGGTTCAGTAAACTAAATCACATTGTGATTTAGTTTACTGAACCAAGCTGAGTGTTTTTCAAGGCTCAGGAAACCCTTGCAGGTGTTTCAAGTTAATTAGACGATTCAAGTGATTCGTTGAACACCCTACTAGTATACTTTTTCATGATATTCTAATATTTAGAGATAGGATATTTGAGTTTTCTTAAGCTGTATGCCATAATCAGCAATATTAAAATAATAAAAGGCTTGCAATATTTCAGTTGATTTGTAATGAATCCAGAATGTATGACATTTTTGTTTTTTTAATTGCATTACAGAAAATAAAGAACTTTATCACAATATTCTAATTTTCTGAGACAGTCCTGTATATTGTGCAGTTTTCCAAACTCACATTGGTTTCTCATACAGCATCTCTGTATAGTATGTGTATTCACTCACTGTCCTAAACGGCTTGTTGACGTTGCGAGGCTCGCTGCTGTGAGGAGTGGACAGTGTGAGCTGGCTTACTGGTGTGGTTTCCTGGTTGCTGTGTGGGGTCAAGACAGAGCGAAACCCAGCCCGAGCACACACACACACACACACCTGACTGAGTCTTTGTGTGTGCTCAATGTGCTCACTGTGCTCACACACAGACTCACAGCCTCGCCGCGTCCCGCCGTCTCAGGCTGAGAAATCCGCGGAGCTGCAGCTGAGAAAAGATTGAGTGTGTGTGTGTGTGAGGAAGTGCGCGGACTGGTCCATTTGGACCGATTGGTCCATTTGGTTATGGTCACGTCACCATACCCAGGAAGAGAAAAATGAGAAATCTCCAACGAGGCGTTTTGGGGAGGTTAGAGTTGTACTCGCTACAGGGTGTACTTTGAGGGTTTGTGACTCTGCAGACCGTTTACATGCAGAAAAAGCTACATAACACACAAGGGGACGGGTAATAACCGGAAAAGCATGTCATGGGACCTTTAAAGGATCATTGAGTAAACTGACGACGCCTGTCCAACGTTAGGTTATGTATTTTATGGATATTTCATATTAAATTCAATGAAGGACAAAAAATTGCAGAACAAATTATGAACTACAATAAATGCAGTATATTTGTGTAAAACCACAAACATGGAACCTTTAATACAATTCTGTCTATATTACGTTTTTTTTAACAATCATTTATACTTAATCTGCTTTTTCTAAGACAAATTCTGTGTTTTCTTTTCCCTGACCCTTGTCCATTTTTCTTTTAGCTCCTTGGTTGTTTTAACTGCATACTTTTGAAAAGCAGGACGAGGCTGTTAAGCAGAGAGGGAATGTTGTGTGATCATACATATTTTTTTAAGATGTTCACCAAGTTTTTTATCTTATTTAATAAAACAAACTTTAAAAGTCCCAATTGAATTTAGTTTTCTTCACAGAATACACATACACGACAACTGTATATTAAAATATAGTATACCCCTTAAAATCAAGAAGTAATTACAACCCCCTATAAAGCTGAATGTGAAATCTTTCCGACTAACAGAATGTTTTATTATTGAAAATCATACCAACGTCAACCGTACAATCTGCATTGGATGCTCTCACACTTAAAACATTTCTCTATGGAACAGCTCCAAGGTTTACATCTGGATTCTGGGGAAGAGATTTCAAGTCTCATACTCACAAATATGACTTGAAGTTGTTTTACACATTTGCTAAACAGATAATCCAGAATGAAATGGGACTTCACTTGAAAACCATAATCTTAAAAATTACACATACTATACCAATGTGCCTCTGTAGCCTATAGACTTGACTGAAAGTGATGACCACGGCAATATCCTGCGTGTTATTATTGACCCACTGCCCTCAGTAAGTAATTTACCTATAAATTATGGCAGCAGATGAGGCTGACGGCTTGAGAAATGACTCCACTCCAGTAGTCAGCATACGACCGTGTGTTCTGCTCTGTGGTTTGTTCAGAGATTATGATCAGGTCAAAAGGGTCTCATTAGGGTGGGTATGGAGTTACTCCCGTTACTGACCTCTGTTGGCTGTAAAGTGTAAGTGCAGTGTAAATATTAGCCAATGATTCCTTTTTTTTAACAATATTTATTGACTTTTCGACAGTGTATCAATATTGAGATATGATACTATATATTATCTTGAATTTAGCTATTTTTTATTTTCCTGGTTTTAAAGACTTCATTACAGTTATGTGATATAAAGATCAGAGCTTACCAGACTGTTCTTAGTCATCATATTCACATTACTCATGATTTTCATTATCAAAATCTCACTGTGGAAATAATTTGCAAAGGCAACAATGGTCAACTGTTCAAAAAAGTTGCAATATCTATAATGAGGTATTTGGTCAAATATAATGCACTATTTCATTGTCTCAATGTCATAAAGTCATAGGTCTCATATGACTCACAAACAACTCAAACAACACTAGTCCTGGTTTGTGTTTCTTTTCATAAAATATAGTATGCATTTTGAAACTTTTCAGCAACTACTTTTTTTTTTCCTCAACTCAATTCATGTTTTTCAAAGTAGATTTTCCCTTTAAAGGTGGGGTATGTAATTCACTTCAGATACACTTTTCGTTATATTCCATGGAATGCTCTTAACATCCCGATAGCAATGAATACATTAAATGCTTTGACAAAAAATACAGTAAAAAAATTCATCTGTGGAAGCCGTAGTACTGTAAAAAGCATGACCAATCATTTTAGCCGGCACTGCTAAAATATGTAACTGGATGCCCTACCTGCCTGTCAGCCTTCCATCTGCGCACAAACTTATCTCGTGCCCTCATTGGTCATGTGCGCGTTCGTGTGTGTTGGAGGAGGGGCTCTGTAAGGAAGTCTGAAGGAAGAGGCAGATTTTTTCCGGTTGTGTGCTTTCAAATTCTAGCGCACTCGAGCTGGTTTCTCCATTCTTACCTACCCTACCTTTAATGACTACCTTTTTTGTATATTATTGCAATGTGTTATTTGTTCACTGATGAGTTATTGTATACATGTGGACATTGTGATTTCTAAAAAGAAAACTCTTATAATCCTGCATGCTTCTTTTCTTATCAAGTACAGTAAAAGTACAGTTTATGCAATTTTGGGCAATACATAAGGTCTAACAGAGTCACTCATATGAGCAATACAGTTTCTAAGCAAGCTAACAGGTCAGTCAGATTTATAAGCAATAATTAACACAACTGATACAATTATATGCCAAAAATATCTGTTCTCAACTTTGACCCATCGCACTTGACATTATGGCTGCGGGCACTTTTGGTTTTCCTCCTAAAAAAGGGAGCAGCTAATCTGGCTAAACAGCTTGTTTTCTATGAGCATGACTGTTTTTGTCTGTTGCCATGTTGACTTTTTTTAAAACAAATCTGAGTTTGCATATCTCAGTAACTAGTAACTTACCTTATCCAGTACAATGTTATTCCATCCAACTGAACCAAACCTAAAACCAGAACATCCTAGAGGTTGTTGAAGAAAACACCACAGTGGTGGTGGCTTAAAGCCCACCTCTGCTCCGCACCGTCCGTTAGATGAGCCTGGTCACATTAATAAGAAGAAGGAATTCAAAACACCGGCATAAAAGTTATAACAATAATCTGATTGATGTTAATGGTAAAAAAAAAAAATACAAGTTACAGAGTACTCTGGACTTCCAGTTCTACTGCCGTGCGATACAGGTATCAGGACCAGCCAGTCAGAAACAGGAAGCCCCGTGCATGAATAAACATCAGTATACATAGACAGATTTGGAGGCAGTCGATTTCACTCCTAAGCGAATCAGAGTTCTGGGAAAAATGTATTTTACTTCTGAACAGAGCGTGAGAGCTTCGGAACTACCCAAGGACAGAGTCAATCTTTTATCTTGCAACTGAATTCACTCCTTTACTTTCCCAAGGAATATTTCACACAAACTATTCTTTCCCAGACAATCAAACATTGTACACAGATATATTGGTGCCCAGAAAGGACCTTGAAAAGAATGTGTGTGTGCTGAAAAGAATATGTGTGTGTGCTGGTATCTAGGTCAGTGAGTGTGAGTGAGAAGGTTATATATATATATATATATATATATATATATATATATATAGGATTACTTGAAAACAGTCCCCAATAATACATGTTTACTTCAATACAGTTTAAAATAATACATGTTTACTTTAATACAGTTTAGAACAATAACTATTAACTTTAATCTTTAAGGTGCAGACCTACGCAAAACCATTACAATTACAATTAAACAACATGTTATGGAATTTTAGCGTTATCCTGCGGACAAACAGAAAAACAAACCAAAAACATAACCCATGGTCATTTCTCTTGTTTCTCTCTCCTTCAGAGTTCCTCTCCAGATGGTCTAGTCTCCATCCTGAAGAGGAGGAGAGCATCACTGGATGGGCTACCTCCCGAAAGCGAAATAGCTACTAAACAGAACTCCAAACGGAAGGTCCGCTTCAGTGAGCCAGAGGACGGCATTGAGCAAGGTACAGACTCTCCTGTAATGAAAACATTTATATTAGAAAAGTTTCAGGTTCAACATTCTTACATTTCTTTCTTGCAGATGAGGTAGGCGGAGATTCCTGCCTGATCCTTCTGCTGCTGTGTCTGGTCACCGTGGTGATCAGCATAGGCGGGACCGCCCTCTACTGCACGCTGGTAGACACTTACTCCAACATTTGCACTGACTTCACTCACAACGTGGACTATTACATCATGAACATGCGGAGGTTCTTCGAAGGGCTCAGACGCTGGCTACCCCTCCGGACTTAGACCTTTGTAAACAACTGCTGTTTCAGACATGTGCACTGTCAAAGACAGTGTGAAAAAGAAAGCAAGAGTTCCTGAAAGCAACTGTAATCCTCAATGTGGGATCTACAAACATTGATCTGACGCTGCCATCCAGAGTGTTTAAAGTTTAAACTCCTACAGTGACTGGAGCTTGGGTCTCTTGGCTCACAAGACTTATGAATTTGAGCTATCACCCATAACGAATGGGTGCTCAAAGCAACTAAACAGTAAAACTGGTGTGCATGTTGTCGGAGAGTTCAAAAACTCCTACTTACTGCTGTTTGTGTGGACATTTTATCCTAAACTGAACCATACACAGGGGATCACAACACTTCGCAACAATGTTTATATTTTAACAGAAGAAGTTGTTTATGGGTGTTCAAATGTTTCCCTTACATTTTGTAGCTGATGTAGCTTTGTCTTTTGTTCCAGAGGATTTCTTGTTCTGGTTGTTATGTTTTAACCTACACAGAGAAAGCTATGTTTGGAATAATTAGGATTGTATGTGTTGTTTTTTGAAAGATTAATGGGCAAAAAGATGATTTTTAAACTCATGTTACTATTATATTTTCCTCTGTTGACTCATCCCTGTAATTGAATATATTGTAGGGCTGTACACCTTATCAGACAACAAAGATTTATTTTATTTTTGCAAAACCCTGATTTGATGTGGCCCTTTATGAAAAGGATAATTTCATAACAGCGAGTCAATTCTGCTATCTCTAACAAAATACATTTCATTGTAGTTATCATGATAATCATTATGTGATAGTCATTTAACTCTACAAATTCAGGTGTTTATACTTTTGGTTCCCAATGTTTCACGCTTTAGTCGTGTACAGTATATCCCTAATCCTGGTCTAAATGTGGATTCATGATTTATATTTAGTCTCCTCCTGCAGTTGGCAAAAAGGCTGCATCATTATCTTAAAAACCCAATGCGGACAGAAGATACATTTGGATTGTGTATGAGACACCAGATCACAGTAAAAAAACAAGCACACATTATTTTAATTCAAGTTTATAACCCTATTTCTTCCTAAAATATTTATATGTCCTCATTATCTGCATTGGGAAAGGATCTACAAAGATTGATCCATTATTTGTCATCTATTAAATGAATAGCCAACCATTTTTAAAAGTCTATTAAAATGTTGATATGTTAAACATATATTTGGCTTTTTAAATATGAATTCTGTCTGGTTTCTTTACTTCTCTCTCTAACAGCAAATAGAACATGTTTTATGTCAATTGAGGACGTCTGATACGATGAGTGAAGCAGGTAGGACCCAAACGCAGATAACATTTGATAATACCTTTTATTTCAAGGTCTAGAGTAAACTTGGAACAAACAAAACACTCTGAGTCACGAACAAAAGAAGCACCAACACTGAATACAGGAGGAGACAAGACTAAATACAGGGAGGGGTAATCACAAGACGAGAAACAGCCGGGTAGGGGAGGAGAAACACAAGGGCCACAGGTGAACACAATCAAACAACTAGACACACCAGGGAAACTAATGACATTTTTTAAGATTTTCTGATGTTTTTAGACCAAACATCTCATGGATTAATTGGAAGAACTGGAAAGTGAATACAATCATTAGTTTCAGCCCTAAATGGGAGTGTCAGAATATCCAGTGTACATTATGCTGTCTTTGTATCATTTTGTCTAAAAGCAGAGATTTAGGGACCAAGAGTTGTGTTTCCTGTCCGGCACAAGTAACACAACAACAAAAATACGTCTGTTGAGACTACATTTTGTTGAAATGGAAAAATTGAAATTTCACAGTATGTTTCTGCGATGTTGGCTATTGATGTGTCAACACATTTTTATCTCCTTCTCAACTCCCGATTTGTTCTATCTTTCTTCCCTAATGTCCATTTGTGTGTTGAATTATTAAATCCACCAATATTTATGTTCAGTTGTGCTCACAAGGGAATACCAACAATGATTAATTAATTTGCCATTGTGTCTTCTTTTTCAATGCCTGTCCCTAATTTAAGCTTGGGTGAAAATATGAAATGAAAATGTGTCACGGTTAGCCTATTAAGATTCATAACTCAACTTCACCACCAGATGTCAATGTCCACCACAGAATCCCCAACCATTTTGTCTAGAAACATACCGGTTGCGGTCTACATGGCGATTACAGTATGGGCAGAGTCGTGTGGAATATTGAGCTAATCCTGACCCACCTGTGCGTTTTACCTATTACATTCACAATACTTTTATTTTAGGAATATATCCAGGCAAATTCACAGGCTATTGCTTGACATGTCGAATTACAGTGGCCTGGATTTTGGATATGGTCGCAACTAAGGTACAAAATGCAATACAACTGGAATAAGATACCAGTGAGTAAACTTAAATAAATTATAATTTTGGTAATCTGTTATATCAACTACAAATTAAATGTTCATATACCACTGTCACCAGAGGTTGAATAGTTAAAAGCGTTGCTGCTGCGCTCACAATCACAATACGTAATTTAATATGTCAAGCACTTTAGCCAATCAGCGTCCAGACCCGAGCTCACGCGTGAAATGCCTTCTCAAACCAAACAACGCAACAATGGCGGCGGCTGTAACTTCTAGCAGACCGTACCATATCATCATTTTCGGCGCAACAGGGTTCACTGGACAGTTTGTAGTGGAAGAGGTGGCCCGTTGTGCTGCAGAGAGTCCTGACGGAAGCCGTCTGAAGTGGGCTGTGGCCGGGAGAAGCAGACAGCGACTGGGAGAAGTGTTGACAAAAGCCGCGGAGAGGCTGTGTATGTTTGACAGGCTGTGCTGTAGCTAACTGGGACACTAACTATGTTAGCTGTCAGGCTCTTAACAATTACATGTCAGGCTGTTTCTCTGCCGCAGGACACTTTACTCACTTCACTGACAGAGGCAGCAGTCTCAGTCGTTATGTATGTAAATGAACATCTTTTAACTTGACCCCCAAATATAAGTTATTGTTAAGCACTAAAACAGCTAGCTTGAGAAATAGGTTATCAGGTTATTGAGCAGCAAGGCTCACAGGTCAAAGTAACTGAGACACGTCATGTGGTAATGTGCAGCAATAAGAATTTAGAAATAGTTGTATTTATTTAATATGATACATGATATTGTCAGTCTTGCTTGTATTAACCCTGTGTTAAACATGCACGTTTTATTCTGACATGAACAAATACAGTACCACAAATCAGATTAGGATTATGGGCAACATTTTTTCTCTGTACAATTTACTGAAAGATGATCTCTTCTTTCTTCCGTCAGCTATGCCTGAGCTGAGGACAGACATTGAAATCATTGTCGCAGATGTGTCCATTGAGGAGTCTCTGGCCATCATGTGCCAACAAGGCCTGGTGATTCTCAACTGTGTGGGACCCGTGAGTAGACCCAGATGGGGTTTCAAAGTATGTTTAGAGAGCAGGGAGGGTTATGGCAGATATATAATAATGTTCAATTTTGGTTTGCATCTGATCAAATACTACAATTTTAATAAAAATAACAGTCCAAGCCAAATTGTTTACCTTAAATGACTGTAATTGTCTGCCTTGTGTGTTTGCTGCACTGTCTACAGTGCACTTATTTTAAATTAAAACAGCATTTATTTGCACAGAGGATTAGTGTGCTGATCTGCAAAATCAGAGGTTTATGGGTTTAACCCTAACCCTTGCAGTTATTTAACCCCTAATTGCCCCCTGTATAGAGTATTGCAGTGTATGTAACTCACTTTGGATAAAAGTGTCAGCCAAAAACCATGTTAAGTGAAATCATTGAATCTCCTTATATTTGATAAAAAGCTAAAACCTGTAAGCCTACATAAATAAAAAACAAATGCAGAATGTTCCCTGCTGTCGGCTCAGTGAAATAAAAACAAAAACATAATCAGCGTTGTTATTTCAGGCATTCGTCGCTGCAGATTATTTAAAAATGGCATTAACCTGCTCGTATGTTATCCAGACTTTGTGAGGGGTTGAAACAAATACAACTTTGAAATTGACATTTGACACAAATTAGATTCAAACCCACCAAACTAAAAGGTGATGTTGAACATTTCTCTTCATTCTCTGTGTTTTCAGTACAGATTTTTTGGCGAACCAGTGGTCAAAGCTTGCGTAGAGAATGGAGCTCACTACCTAGACATATGTGGGGAGCCTCAGGTAGGAAAATAATTGTCTTTTTCTATGTCTTCTACCTATTTATTCACTGTGATGTTTTTTAGCGTGGTAATCACTGATCCTAAAGTCGACTCGACTAAAGCAAGTTTAATTTGCACATAATAATAAACATTTGTTTGGTGTATATGTGAACGTGTGGGTGTTCATCCTCCACAGTTCCTAGAGCGTATGCAGCTGGAGTACCATACTAAGGCGTTGGACAAGGGAGTGTATGTGATCGGCAGCTGTGGTTTCGACTCCATACCTGCAGACCTGGGTATTCTCTACACACAGAGGCAGTTCAAAGGTAGGCAACACAAGATAAATAGTTTACTCGGTTAAGGAGATAACACATCTTTTTGAGCCTTTAACATATCAAGGTGTATAGTGCTTAACACACACACATGTATATATCTTGGATTTTCAGTTTGCTTACCTTCTAACAATGTCCAAATATGGTAAAATGAAATGTACCTTTGACATGTTAATGAATAAATATGTGAATTTCAACAATGTGATTTTTCTTCTGATTTCAGGAACACTGACAGCTGTGGAGGGCTTCCTGAACATTACCAGTGGTCCTGCGGTAAACAACTACAGCTCCTGCACTGCATGATGAGAAATGTAGTCTAATACTCTTTTGCCAACCTTTTTAAGAAGTAATCTGCAGTTGTTATAGTTGTAGCTAGCTATCACTTTAAACAACATAAAGATGTGGCTTCAACGGTGGTATATATTAAAAATAGCACACAAGTAAGTACTTGTTACAGTATATAAAACATTGCATTTGACTTTACCTGTACTGAGTGAACAGTGGAAGAGGACTACATTTTTAAAAAGCACTCTCAACAAACACTAGTATTGACTAATAAATTAATATCCCTTTGACACAGGAAGATCATTTCACAGAAGTTCTTGGGTAATTGAAAGGACAACAAAACAAAAAAATAGAATAACTGCAGAGCAGAAGTCCAACCTGTTATTGTACCGCCATACTTGCTGTTGCTGTGCAACTACTGCAGATTCAGTGTTTAACTAAAGTAATTCCCCGTAGGCTCAGGACACATTTGGAGTTTATTGAGGTGTATTTGAGGGGAATAGCCCTGTTCTTTCTGCTCTGTGAGAGAATTGATAGTTCCCTTTTGACCTTTGCAGGGCTCATCTGGTCACGATGCCACTTGGCAGTCTGCTGTGCACGGTTTCGCCGACAGCGGATCCCTCCGCCAGCTGAGGAAGAGGTTTGGCCAAAAGCCACTGCCTGTAGTGGGAGCCAAAGTCAAAAAGAGGTAAAGCTATAACTGAGCAATTGGCTAAAACACTATGCTTTAAATGTTTTCTATTGGAATGTAGGGCTTGGCAGCAAGTAGTCAAGGAAGCTGTACGTTGTGTGTCTTTAGTGCACAGCAGAGGGACTATCCCACTGAAATGTATTTCAGAGGCCCTATTATGCAGTATAGGTTTTTGTCCATATAAATGGTCTGCAAAGTATAAAATCCCTGTGTTCCCTCCAGAGGAGTTTCAACTCTGCTTTCTCTTTTTGTAATTGGGTTTGTCTGTTTGTTTGTGTCTAGGGGTTTTGTGTTTTTCAGCAAGGAGATGGAGCAGTATGCCATCCCATTTATGGGTTCTGACCCCTCAGTAGTCAGGAGAACCCAGCGCCACCTCTACGAGGAGGATCACCAGTCTCCGGTAAGATTCTATCGACATGAGAATTGAAACGGTGTCTCAGATAATTAGGCGCTTTCACACCAAGTACTTTTCCCAGGAATAGTTCCTGGAACTTAGTTCCCCAGAAATCTTTAGTTTCGGAACTATCTAGTAGATCGCGTTCACACCGGAAAAGGTCCCTGAGGGAGGATTAGGCAAATGAAGCCGCTGACGTCACTTCTTCTTCTTCTGCTTTGGGTTTACTGGCAGGCCGCAAACAACTTCACGGCGTATACTGCCACCCGAAGTCCCCGGCCGGAAGTCCCCGGAGTTGGGGACTGGCTTCAGTAGAA
>NW_011345990.1:0-5478 GCF_000735185.1 Notothenia coriiceps | reverse complement strand
CGCCGTGGTTTCGTTCCATTTCAAAGTGCTGTTTGATGCCCGGCGTAACCTTGGCGCACTGCCACTCCAACATCCAATCCCAGAGCTTGAAGATTAATCACGGTGGCTGGGGATTATGGGTAGTGTTGTGTCTTCGGCCATCGTAAACTCCAAAATGTTTTTCGGATTTCATATTTCATTAACACCATATCCCAACGTGCATTGCAGCTAAAACATCCAATCACTGAGCTTAAACCATATCTGAGGATCTTGGGTAATCAGTTCAGTGGCTGTGTATCGCAATGATGCTCGAAATGTCCCTTATAGGCCTACGTCTGTTTCCGGTTATTTTTATTTTGAAATTCAGTTCCTGACGGACGCCAAAAAAGCCACAGATTATGGAATTAAAGAAATAAATAAAAACAAGGATAATTGTGTGTTATTGTTGAGCAAATAACAGTGTGTTATTTAGAAAAGAATAACAAATTAGAAGGGAAAAAAATATTTCAAAAATACAGATTTCGGTATTCTGAGGCTCCGAGCGACATTTCTTTTCCTCACAGACGGCAAAAAAAGTCCGACATTATACAATTTTTCAAATAAAAACAATAATCGTGGCTTGATTTTGAGTAAGAACATGTTTTTATGAACCCCACAGCTTCCGGTCTTCCAAGACCCGGCCGGACAAAAAGACGTGTTGCAGGCACGAAACACACTACCAATAGAAATACGTTGCTTTTAAAATCGTTCTGTGTAACACGAAAAAAAGGGGGAAATCGTGTTGGTTAACACGAATCAATAGATTAAATGTCGTGACTATAACACGAAATGCAGTGAGACTGGGTTGAATTCTAACATTGACTTCCCCTTTTTAAAAAATCACAATCAACTCAAAATGTGCTGCCCATTTGGGCTCCAAACACAACTCCCACGATTGCGCATAAATATGCATGAATTCAATCATGGCCTAAAAAGCTAATTTCACATTCTGTGTAATTTGGAAATTCCACAACATAATCACCTTCTGCTGAGAAATTACCAAATATAGAAGCAAAAATGAAGTTGTGTTATTTGATCAAGTCTAAAAGCATTTAACGGATCAATTTCTGCTGAAAGGACAGATCCCCGCCCCAGCGTGTGCTACTGGGATCTGATCATGAGTACAAAGAAACACAGGGGATTTATAAAGGAATCAGGAAACTAAATACACATTACATTTTATGAAACCGGACAATGGTCACAGTAGCTCCCTACTGCCTGTCAAATGCTAACGTACACAGGAACAACAGACGTGTTACACAAGGGAAGAAACCTCAGGGTCACAGCAAAAAGGAAGCCAGCATGACAACTTTGGGGCAAATTATAACTTAAAGAGACTTATGATTAACTGCCTTTATATTTTCTTTCTAGACCTCCTCCGGGAATGATGACGTTGCTGCAGCCAGACCACCAACTACACTGCAAGTCACTGACTAATGATAACATTAACTTAAATTAATCAAAACACGATACGTTACTAATGTCTCCGTTTGTATTCTCCAAGGGACTCCTGTGATGCAAAATCAAAAAGCGTGCCAATGACTGACTTCACCAATTCATCAAGACCTACCGAGAATGAGGTCATTCATTTTTTCATCCTTAATCTCTAGGGTTCTGCAAGGGAATATCAATAATATAGTTCTCAGATTATCTTCAGAGAACCTGAGTTGAGTCAAGGCTCCAAAAGGGTTCATATCTGTACAAAGACATGGAATACTGGTAAACTGTAAGAACACCCTTTTTTCTGTAACTAGAAAGAGCTGCCAACTTAACTTGATGTCTTAGACACTCTCCTTTTTATTCAAGGATGTATTATCATGTGGTCCTGGCCCGTTATCGGTGGAAATAATCCCCAAAAAATGAAACACAAAATGTACGTTTTGGGTAATTCTTATCAGTAAGTTAACTTTCTATTTACCGTAGCGAGATGTTAAACAATTTGATACGTCTATGTAAATGCTGCTTTAATTTGACTGGCATCAACATCTATATTTCCTTTCTTTTTTTTTTAAGGAAAAAGATCCTGTTGTGAGGCCCAAAACACGGTAAATCACCTTGAAGGCTGCAGTACATACTGTATGGTTTCACAAAATTATAATATTGGTGCTTTTCATTTGATTTATATCTTGTTAGAATCGCAAAAGGTTTCCAAGATGACTAGCAAAGCAGCACTGGGGTATAGTGAACCATTTTAAAGATTAATGAACCGTTTTTTCTATGATCTAAGTTCTAAATCAGAAAATCAGGAAGTGAAAACAGGAAACTGTCCCAATGATAAGACATCAACCAAATCAGAAATGTCAAGGTATGGAAAATTCTAACATTAAGGTATAGTTTTCTTTGGCTGTTTATACAATGAATATACAATATTAAATACTTTACTTTCTTTCAATAGGTTTACATCAGACTTTGACTGCATAGAGAAGATCGGCAGTGGATCCTATGGTCAAGTTTTGAAGGCAAGAGAAAAACTGACTGAGAAGTATCGTGCAATAAAGATTGTACAATGTGGAAGTGGAGAGTAAGTCAAACATTAAATTACGTTCCATGTTTTTTTATTAGAATTTTCCTAGTGCAATATAACATTTTAAAGATGATGTGCAAAAAAAGTAAAGTTTCAGCTGAGCTGTTTTCTTCTCCTTAGGATTGAAGAAGCTCTGCAAGAGGTGAAGACATTGTCAGACCTCGATCACCATAACATTGTGCAATACCTCATCAGTTGGTTTGAGGATTCAGGATACAGTCCAGATGAGAGTGGCAGTTCTACACAGTAAGTGACAATCCGATATCCAATAAAGATACGTACTTGAGGTATGCACTTCTTCATTTGTCTTTTCTTTCTCCTCCAGGAGTTCTATCAATTCAGCGATCGGGAACCACTACCTATATATTCTGACTGAGTTGTGTGTAAAATCACTGAGAGTGTGGATAGACGAGAACAATGACAAGAAATCTCTGCTGGACCCCAAGAGAAGAGAAGAGGCTCTTACTAAGTTTCAGCAAACAGTCAAAGGAGTGGAGTACATTCACTCTAAGATGCTCATCCACAGGGACCTGAAGGTATGAGAAAGTGGAGGGAAAAAAGTGTATTACACCACGTCGATCATGAAAACGGCTTGTTCTCAATTAAGACACTTACTTTAGTAAACTGCTATGTGTCGTATAATGTGAAAACTGCAAACGGCTGAGAAAGTGTCAATTCTCGCTGTCTAGCAATGTTGTCGTTTTTGCAGTCAGTCTGCTGTATAACCCAATAATATCACTGGTGGCTGCTTTGAGAAGTGTAGAGGTGCATATACTGTATAAGATAGTCTAATAAGCCCACATGTATAACTTTTATTTGTATTATGCTGTGTTGTTGAGGTTGCCCCATCCTGGTTCTTGTAGTGCACTGCATGTTTCCATACTTCTCAGTTTTAACCCATTCATGTATTCAAAAAAGCAAGTGTAAATCCAAAGGTAGGCATATTGAGACACAACATACACGTTTGTTCATTTATTTCCCGTGTTTAGCCTGAAAACATCATGATTGGGCAAGATGGAAAAGTGAAGATCGTAGACTTTGGTATGGTCACACTTGACAACGATCCTGAGAACCTGAGGGGGAGATCGATGTACAAAGGAACCCCTTCATACATGGCTCCTGAGCAGGTGAGATGTTCTGTACTGACAAAATGTCAAAGGGAGAGCTGGGAAGATTTTACCAAATGTTGGTTATAGCCAGTTTTGTAGGAAAATTGAAGAGAAAAAACTCAAAATGTTCAAGATTAAATTCCAGTGCTGGCCATTAAATGGCAAGTGGTGATGTCTGTAGTCTGACTAGGTCAGGGGTCTGCAACCTTTTTGACCAAAAGAGCCATTTTGCTCCTTTTTCCAAGAATAAAAAAATATACACAGGCGTACTTTAAAATAAATTAAACACAGCACTTGGGGAGTCCTCTGCACATTTGAAGGAAAAAATATATAATTAAAATGGGCCCACTTTGAAATAAATAAAACATATAGCTGCACCCTAAAAATAGTTAACTGATTGAATTATAACTGAAGATCGTCAGCTGTCTTCCTCTTCCGTGTTTTCCCTCCAATACGTAAAGGCTGCAGCACCTTTGACAACTTCTCTCTACACATCAAACATACCGGTAAACCAGCATCGCTTGCTGTGAAAGCAGATAACTCTGTCCACGCAGAATTAAATCCTGTGTTCCTCCGATATTTGTATTCTCTGATTTATCCATAGTTCGCTCATCGAGCCGGGGGTCAGGTTATTCGCCTGCAAGAAAAGGCGCTGGCGCGGGAACGTAGCAGGACATGACACATCTTTTAGTTGACCTAATTAAAACAGTTTTGTTTTTTATTTATGTGTTACAGTATCACCTCAAAATACAAGATACGAAACATTTTCAACCATGCAACAAAATATAAATAGTCCTACCAATACTTTTATTTTATTTCCTTCTTATTTGTGTCTAAGCTCAAGGGAGCCAGAGCAGAGGGCTCGAGAGCCGCGGGTTGCCGACCCCTGGACTAGGTTGATACAACCGTGCAAATTTGATGATGTGGTTGCTTGACAATTTAAAAAATAAAAACCCTATCACTAATTTCAGATTTATTTCTCGCACATTTTAAATGTAAACTTAAAGGTGGGGTAGGTAATTTTGGAGAAACCAGCTTGAGTGCGCTAGAATTTGAAAATACACAACCGGAAAAAAATCTGCCAGTTCCTTACAGAGCCCCTCCACAAACACGCACATGACCAATGAGGGCACGAGATAAGTTTGTGCACAGATGGAAGGCTGACAGGCAGGTAGGTCATCCAGTTACTTTAGCCGGGCCGGCTCAGATGATTGGTCGTGCTTTTTACAGCGCCACGGCTTCCACAGATGAAATATTTTTATGGATTTTTTTTTTTGTCAAAGCACTTAACATATTCCTTACTATCGGGATGTTAAGAGCATTCCTTGGAATATAACAAAGTGTATCTCGAGCCGGTTTCTCAAACTTATCTACCCCACCTTTAAGATATATACTGTACAGCTGCATCTTGCCTCAATATTGTGTTTGTATTGTATCAAAACAGAAAAGGCAAAAGCCTTGTGGCCGAAAAGTTGATATCTTTTCTTTGGGGTTGATATACTTTGAACTCCTCTGGAAAATGTCCACCCGTTATGAAAGGGCCAAGGTGAGTTTTCTAGCTACGATTCCACATTTTGCTAACTGTAAGTCTTGAAACTATGTCAGTTCATCAGAGCATGATGGAGCAGATTTTTCAGCTCTGTCATTACTGTAACACGTCCTTTCACTGCACAGGGTTGGACCGACCTCAGAGAGCAGAAATTTCCCAAGGAGTTTCAACACAATTTCCACCAAGAGGTCTGTTATTTTGTCAATGTTCATGCAATTTAGTTGTTTAGTATGTTAACATGCTCTTAACCCTCTTGTGTAACTAAGGACATGTTACGC
>NW_011345989.1:0-7025 GCF_000735185.1 Notothenia coriiceps | reverse complement strand
AAATACATGGATAAAAGTTACAGTGCCGTTTAAGATATTAATAGTTCAATTAAAGCAGCGGCAAAAGGAAAGTCTTCAGCCTGGATTTAAAAGTAGTAAGAGTTGCAGCAGACCTGCAGGTTTCTGGGAGTTTGTTCCAGATATTTGGAGCATAATAACTAAACGCTGCTTCTCCATGTTTAGTTCTGACTCTGGTGACAGAAAGCTGACCAGTCCCTGAAGACCTGAGAGATCTGGATGGTTCATAATTTAGCAGGAGGTCAGAAATGTATTTTGGGCCTAAACCATTCAGTGCTTTATAAACAGCAGCAGTATTTTGAAATCTATTCTTTGACACACAGGAAGCCAGTGTCAAGACTTCAGAACAGGAGTGATGTGATCCACTTTCTTAGTGTTAGTGAGGACTCGAGCAGCAGCGTTCTGAATTAGCTGCAGCTTTCTAACAGATCTTTTAGTGAGACCTGTAAAGACACCTTTACGGTAGTCCAGTGTACTGAAGATAAAAGCATGGACAAGTTTTTTCAAATCCTGCTGTGACATTAGTCTTTTAATCCTAGATATGTTCTTTAGGTGATAGTAGGCTGATTTAGTAATTGTTTTTAATGTGACTGTTGAAACTCAGATCAGAGTCCATGACTACACCTAGATTTCTGGCTTTATCTGTTGTTTTGAATATTGCATACTGAAGCTCAGCGCTAACTTTTATACGTTCTGCCTTGGCTCCAAAAACCATCACCTCAGTGTTGTCTTTGTTTAATTGGAGAAAGTTCTGACACATCCAGTCATTGATTTGTTCAATGCACTTACTCAGTGTTTGAATTGGAGAATAGTCTCCTGGTGAAATTGTTATGTAAATGTGTGTGTCATCCGCATAGCTATGGTAACTTATTTTGTTGTTTTTCATCATCTGAGCCAGTGGTAGCATGTAGATGTTAAAGAGAAGAGGCCCCAAGATGAGAGAGAGAGAGAGACACTGAGCTGCACCATGCAGCGATCAGCTGATACGGAGAATCCGCCTCCTGTCCCCACAACTCTTATTATTCCCGGGACCGGACAATTGTTATTTGTTCTTACTCGCCCGCCCCGTCTAACAGTAGGCTACAGAAAGCGGCGAGATACATTTCCTTAGGAATCGACAAGCAGAACCGAAACTAACATTTATGGGCGAAAAAAGTCACTTGTCCGTCGGAACCGTCAATGGAAAGATGTATTTGTCCGATATTATAAATAACATGTTCCGGACGATCAGACGTGTGCTTTTTCCCACACTGCATGTAACCGCTCGCATAAAGTTAGCTGAAATTAACCAGCTAGATTTCACTTTTTCACGTTATTTTTTCTCACACTGCGCCTCCCTTGAAGCTCTCTGGCGCCCACCAAGGGTGGCGCGCCTCACACTTTGAAAGGGCCTGTGGAAAAACGATTAGTTAGTAGACCCCCGATTGTACAACTAGACCAGGAGTCTGCAACCTTTTTGATGAAAAGAGCCATTTTGCCCCCTTTTCCAACAATTTGTTTTGTCTGGAGCCGCAAAACATATTTGAAAGCTTATAAAGTTGTATTTATTGTTATATCATAAACAAAACTACCGTTTTTTTGCATTTATTATTTATTACATTATAAAACTGTTAACCTCTAATAATAAAAAAATAACTCTTATAAGGAGAATACACAAAAATATACAGGCCTACTTTAAAATAAATTAAACACAGCACTTGGGTAGTCCTCTGCACATTTGAAGGAAAACAAATACAATTCAAATTGACCCACTTTGAAATAAATAAAAAATATAGCTGCACCCTAAAAAGAGTTAACTGATTAAATTATGACTGAAGATCGTCAGCTGTCTTCCTCTTCCGTTTTTCTCCTTGATACGTAAAGGCTGCAGCACCTTTGACAACTTCTCTCCACATATCAAACATACCGGTAAGCCAGCATCGTTTGCTGTGAAAGCATATAACTATCCACGCAGAATTAAATCCTGTGTTCCTCTGATACTTTTCTTTTCTTTGATTTATCCATAGTTCGCTCATCGAGTCGGGGGTCAGGTTATTCACGTGCAAGAAATGGCGTTGGCGCGGGACCGTAGCAGGATGTGACGCATATTTTAGTTGACCTAATTAAAACCATTTTGTTTTTTATTTATTTGTCACAGTATCACCACAAAATACAAGATACGAAACATTTTCAACTGTGCAACAACATTTAAATAGTCCTACAAATACTTGTATTTAATTTCCTTCTTATTTATGTCTAAGCTCAAGGGAGCCAGAGCAGAGGGCTTAAAGAGCCGCATGCGGCTTGAGAGCCGCGGGTTGCCGACCCCTGCGCTATACTCACCTATACCTCACTTTTTTTCCTTTTATTTAAGCTGTAAGCCTTTAGGCCATACTGTAGGCACGCATAGCTCCTCACTCACATGGCAGCAAAATTCCACCGGGGGGCTAAAGAGTGGAGAACCGGGCTCCAATACTACGGGTGGACGACTTACATTTCATTTGCACCCACGTTACAATGATAAATTACAAAGTCATAAAATACGTTTTCCTTTCAATCACAAAGGATGCACACTTTTGAATTCCGGGTCCTATCTGGAATTCCAATTAATTCCATGTTACTTTCAAAATTTGCACTGCAACAAAGAGGAGAACAAATAAAATACTTTTAATTGGCTTGTTTACTCATAGAAGATCTGTTTGATTCGTGCTAAGCCAAGCTATCATTGTTGCTCAATCAACAATCATAATTACACCATCTAGGCATAAATACAACGGCAACTTTATTGTTCATAGAGAGTGTGTGGTGTGTACATATTAATGTAGAAATATAGTTTTTAGTCCGATCTCTGAACAATTCTGAGCTACTGTAAACCTCTAGGTGCCGGTGCCAACAGAAAACTGATTAACTCCATTGTTGCAGATGCAAATGTGACCACCATTACATTTCCTCCAAGTAAATAATGCAAGCTTATGGAAAATGTACTTCTGAAACTATATTAACCACATTTTCTGACAATGTTTTCTGGCCCATGATTTCAGAAATAAAACATGTTTTACAATGAAGATTATACTATAGTTTATTTTTTTTTAACATCTGCTGATTGCTGTGGTACATTATGACTTCCTGCATTTGTGTACAATTATATTGGCATAAATGTGCGTTGTGTGTGTTGTTTATGCCTGCATGTGATGAGTGCAATTCATAAAGATACCCATATTTTATTCTCCATTGGCATGTGCACATTAGCAGAGGCTCTGTAGATGTTACAGATTGCTTCAGTCATTCTCCGTACATCAAACAGAAATAATGCTCTCTTTGTTGAAAAATGAAAAGTGGAGGAAGGATAGACAAAGGATGGAGAATAAAAACAGACTATAAATACGAACACTGCTTCCAGCCATGACTGAGATTCGAAGGAGCCTAAAAAGGAGAACATATTCCAGATGTAAATAACAAAATGGCCACCTTTCATAAAGTCTAATTTCACCCTGAAGATAAATACAAGAAGAAAGTGATGAGACATATGTCTAACTCGGTGCTCGCAGCAAGCCTTTTGATATGACAGAAAATGTCCTGGGGTTGGATGTTAGACAATGTGAGCGCCACGTTGAGCATTTCAAATTTCTGTTTGTTTTATTTTTATCTCTGTCAGAATATCATTTGGGGAAATTTTTCACACAAACAGAATAATGTGTACAAATTCCAAATCAAATTGGCTACCGTTACTGTCAGACGCTATTGAATACTAAGCCACTATAGCCAGGCCTTTATAGTATTAATTCAAAACTGCTTTTCCCGAATCTGGAAAAGGCTTATGCATGTGCACACACAATTTAATGTATGTGTGTTTGGTGTGTGTATATGTGTGTGTGTGTGTGTGTGTGTGTGTGTGTGTGTGTGTGTGTGTGTGTGTGTGTGTGTGTGTGTGTGTGTGTGTGTGTGTGTGTTGTAGAGGTGTTAAAATGATTACTGCACATGACCCATGTCTTTGAGGGTACAATGCAGTCCTGCAGTCAGCCTTTACATGTAAGATCAGAGCAGATCCTTCTATGATGCCAAACAACCCTCACACACACACACACACAGACACACACACACACACACACACACACACACACACACACACACACACACACACACACTCCCATTAATCCCTCTCACGTCTAATGGTAGCCATTTGTCATTCATTAAGATCAAAATGCTGTTTTGTGCCAGGACAAATTGCAAAGCTATTCCATTCACAGCTTGAGAAAGGCCTGAGACTCTGCTGGGTTTCTTTGGGCTTTCAAAATGCCCAGGCAGGGCTAGCTTATGTGGCTAACAGGATCTAAACAGTGCAGTGTGTTCATGTGGTCGGGAAGGGAAGTCTTCGGGGCTTACGCTTTCATTTCCTAATAATAACATGATGTATACTATAAGTGCAGCTCTGATTGCTTGATAGTTGATAGAATGCCACGGAAGGCACTTTGGAGTGAAATGGAGATTGCAGAAAAGTATTCTTGTTTAAGTTCCTGATGAAATCCAGGAAGTACGTTGGAGTAACAGATGAATGCACCTAACCTTAACCCTAGCCCTAACCCAGATATATCAAATATAACTCATAAAACGAGCGGCAATTAAGGTTGGCTTTTGCTTTGGTACACTTTGCCCTTGTCTGCGCTTTAACCACCCAAACAGTGGTCTAGACTTAAGTGATTAACACACACACAGTACATGGTTAACAACCACAACCTTTTTATGTGAGAGTCTAGTTTAATTGAGTCGAAACAAGCTAATTATGACATATGTTGGGAGAGTTTTGGGAAGCTAACTTGAAACACTTGCCTAAGAAAACCAAAAAAAAAATTGCAAAGTGTTAAGATATGAATACAAAAATCCTCACATTAGGTGCAATGTCTATGAAAATAGATACAGAAATGAATGGGAACTTATTTATTGTATGAATCCAAAAATATTCTTCAAATTTGACTTCACAGACATAGACGGTTCCTACATTTGCGCCAGATAAACCGGGGATATGGGATACATAATAACGAAGGCCACATTTATTTTCAATATGCAAAAACATAAACGTTCCTTCATTAGTGTCTTCAGCCGCCTTTCTGCATGTTCCCATTTTTCATTATTCAGTGTGGTCTTAGAGAGCGTGTGTGTGTGTGTGTGTGTGTGTGTGAAAAAAACACGACAGCTGTAGCCTGTTTTAGGAGCTGTAGATGTGTGTGTGTGTGTGTGTGTGTGTGTGTGTGTGTGTGTGTGTGTGTGTGTGTGTGTGTGGTGCAGGTGTCTAGGTGGTAATTAACAATGACATCTCCTGAGCCAGGTCTAGTCAGTGGTCCGTTCTCCTCATAAGCTATATTTATCTCCTCTCTCCATTTCTCTATCATAGTTATTATCACTTCATCTCTGTCTTTATTTACCTCCTCTTCACACTGAGCTCTCTAGCGTCATATCTTTATTTCTTTTTCATGTATTCCTCTGTAAGATTTGATTTAAAATGGATAATAGATATGCAGTTTGTATGGAGAAGCTCATATAGAAATTCTCGTTTTTACTCCTCAGGGAGGGGAGATAAGTGAGATTGATGTTTTAATCTAGTTGTAGAAAGCTTTGTTAATTGGGAAATTATGTTATAACACTAATTACACAGTTAAAGCGTATATGGTATATGTGTGAGTGATACAGGTTAATTACATTTTATTTTTTTTGCATTGGTGTGTAGATTATGTCATTCTCCGTGTCATGCATTGCTTCATGACGAGAACATCTTTATTGAAAATCCTGAAATACATTAAGGCCCTATTATGCTTTTTGTATTTTGTATTTCTTAAAGTGTGTTATATAGGTTTTTTGCATGTAAATGATCCTCAAAGGCTAAAATCCAGAAGTTTTCTCCAGAGGGAGTTTCTCTCCCTGACACCCCCCCCGACCCCCTGCCTGAAAATCCTCTTTTGGACTCCTTTGTTTAACATAACATTATGACATTACTATGTTACACTCGTTTTCTATTGGCTAGCACTCATTGATGTATTCAAAGATACAACGCCTGAGGCTTAAAAGGTGTTCGTACAGGGTAATTTTTATTTATCACATTGTAACACATTTGCTAAGGGGCGGGACAACAGAGCTGGCCAGCTAACCAATCAGAGCAGACTGGGCTCTGGTTTCAGACAGAGGGTGAAAAGAGGTGCTGCAGCACAGGCAGTATGAGAAAAAGGAAAAATGAAGAGCTTTTTGAACATTAAAAGAATATGAACATGTCACAGAAGAAGCACAAAATACAAAATAAGAACCTGCAAATGTGCATGTTATGTCCTCTTAGGTAACTTTTTATGGACCTTTTAACTTGAGTGAAAAAAATAATATTACTATTTTAACAGTATTCAAATTTGAAGTCAATGGCTCTATTCTAAAATGTTCCCTAATGGCTGAGTGTCTGTGTGGTTGTGTGTGTGTTTCTTGCACAATTGTACGGTGGCCCTGAAGTGCAAGTCAAAACTACATTTCACAAAGATCTACAGCATTTCACAAAACACTTCAACATTTCATAAAACACAACAACATTTCAAAAAACACTGCAGCATTTCACAAAACGCTACAGCATTTCAAAAAACGCTACAGCATTTCAGAACACACCACAGCATTTCAGAAAACGCCACAGCATTTCAGAAAACACCACAGCATTTCACATTTTACGGAAAGGGTATTCCTTTAGTGCTTCTCAAAGTGTGGTCCGTGGACCACTGGTGGTCCGTGAGCGCCCCCTAGTGGTCCGTGAGTATATTAGTAAAATGTCACATTTGAAATAAATAAATAAATGTAAGTTTTCCGCACTCTCGCGGGAATATCTCTGCAATGGAGCGAGCTTAAGTTCCACTTTCGATTGCATGAGATAGCCTAAACCGATTTGGAAAGAATAGAAGAAGAGATGGAAATCTTAAAGGTCACATGTCATGGCCATTTCCACTTATCATAATTCCATTGTTGAGGTATACTAAAATAGAAAAATACTGTGCCATTTTCCAAAC
>NW_011345988.1:0-11574 GCF_000735185.1 Notothenia coriiceps | reverse complement strand
GGTAATGATGGATTTCGGCCAGGCAGGGCAGATCCAGGCTTTAAAACCTGGTCTAACCAAAAGTATTGCTAAAGTGTCTGATATTTAAAAAGAAGCTACGTTTATGTCATTTGAAGAGCTCAGTACCACATATGGAATTCCTGCAAAGCACTTTTTCAAATATCTCCAACTCCGGAGTTTTATAAGGTCCTGCCAGGGCAGCTTAGAACTTCCCCCTCTGTCCACTCTAGAAAACATAATTTTGAAAGATCAAGAAGCCAGGGGTCAAGTATCCTTATTATATGTTGTTTATGTTGTTAGTGGACTTCACAGTTTGTACAGAAAATCAGTATGACAATACGACACCCTCTGTCCTTTGACCCTCACATCGTACAAGGAAAAACTTCCAGAGAAAACCCCACAGTTTAAAGGGGAAAATGGAAGAAACCTCAGGGAGAGCAACAGAGGAGGGATCCCTCTCCCAGGACGGACAGACGTGCAATAGATGCCGTGTGTAAATCGAAAAGATAATACATTTGCAACATAGGTAGTCCAAATGTTTGGAAATGCATGTGTCTATAATAACAAGATGAATCCACGAGGATGTCAGCAATCTTGTGGGAGCCATCAGGGAAGTAGTATGGTGAGAGTCTGGCAGGACCACAGAGACAGGTTCAGCCACGACTCGAAGTCCAGGACTCAGATCCAGTGTTCAGGAAAGAGGATCCAGGACACATGACCACAGCAACAGGATTAGCCTCGACTCAGGATCCCGGCGTATATATGGACACAAAAAAGAGATTTGGAGGAAACTGGGTTAATCGGAAGTTAGTACTTTAGTAGTGATAATAATGTACACATAATGTATCTACCTGACATCTCTAAACGGTTGCCCAATCACAACAGAGCCGGCCAGCTAACCAATCAGGGCAGACTGGGCTGTGGTTTCAGACAGAGGGTGAAAAGAGGTGTTGCAGAACAGGAAGTATGAGAAAAATAAAGAGCTTTTTGAACATTAAAGCATGTAAACTGTTAAAGTAGAGCCACTAAATAGAAATATTAATTTGAAAATGATCATAGCCCATTTAAGACATGGATATATTCTAACCTTGGAAAGGTCTGAAACTTGGAACGATTGTTGGACTATTTATTTCAGCTCAACATGACGGGCCACCAACTGCAGTCTGTCCATTGGCTTCATTGGGAATTTAATGTTGAAATACTTCAAATATTGGTTCCACTGGCTCATGTTCTTTTGATTCTTATTCGACATTGGAAATTTAGTTTTAATATGTCACAATAAAGTATAAATGTCACTTAAAGTCCTCTTACAGACTTTTTTATTAGAGCATCACATAATTTGTATCAGTGGATGCAGGTAATTCAATAGCCAATGGAGGAGATGGGTGCACAGCACGACCGAAAATGACATTACGACAGCAAAAAAAAAAAAAGAAATAACCAAAGAAATGACCTTAAATTATTTCAGATTTTCTTTATTCAGATGTAATTTATTGCATTCAACAGCTGAACAACTCATTGTAATTGCAACCTTCTATGCCCTGAAATTACCTTGGTGAGTTTAGTTTGAAGGTGAAATATCTAACTAACGCTTTCTTTGGTTTGAATTTAGTACTTTAGTCGTGATAATAATGTATCTTATTTTGAACATGCAGCCAAAAGAGGAAAGGGCATGATTGGAACTAGTCACTGAAATAATAGACCTCCGCCGAGGCTGTTTACTGTACATAAGCGATTCGCCCTGTGTAATGAAATCCAAGGATTTGTAATGTAATGAAATTAAATCCAATGAAAATCCAATGAAAATGAAATCCACTTCAAAATTGTTTGTTTTTTGGCCCAAGCTACACCCTTTCAGACCTTTTATGCAGTACTGCTGACAGAAACATACAAACCAACAAATCAAAACTCTATCTTATAAACACCTTTTTAGGCGGTGGTAGCTTCTCTAATGCCTCTAAGGCTTGACATCATGCAACAAAGTGGAATATTGAGTATTTCCTGCCCTGTTCCAAATATGATATTCCATATTAAAAAGCCCCATCAATCAATAGTTATGCACCAACAAGTAAACCACCCAATGGGCCTATGTTTTGTGAGACAATATTTTGTCAAATGGTTGGAAATAAATTGGAATTGCAAATTGTACAATGAACAATTGCAGTAATGTTGCTAGCTGCAGTAGTAGTTCTCTTGTGCGTAAAAGGTAATTTAGGTATATTCAGGGTAAACTAATGTCAGATCAGAATTGTTTTGACTACAGCTGTGTGTTCTCTTAGCTTAGCATCCATTTGAAACCCAATAGAGATAGTTCCTGAAACCTTTATTGACTTAAAAGTCAGATACTGAATACTTGTCTTTGTGTTGCTGCATGAATTGTGTCAGAGGTTTATTACACAGATTACATAAGCAGCAGCAGCAGCAGTATAATTAGTTTGTTAACTTAAGCTAGCCTCCTAATGTCTTACTACTGTCAGTATTCAAATAATTTACTTGAGACCCTTTAACTAGGCTGCTATGGAAAATATTTTTGCACTAATGTACATATTTTTACTGTAATATATTCATCATCATCCGTTTGTATGTGACTGTTATTTTTGTATTTATTGACTGTTGTGCCTTTATATTTGAATGTTTTATTCAGGCCTCTTAATGCGGGAATTTAAATATATGTCTTTGTTTTTATTACGTAGGTATTTTAAGATATTTTCCTGTTGAGGAACCTGCGACCCAAGTTTTTCCTGTTGAGGAACCTGCGACCCAAGTTTTTCCTGTTGAGGAACCTGCGACCCAAGTTTTTCCTGTTGAGGAATCTGCGACTCAAGTTTTTGAGTTTTTCATTCATTGAAAATCTTGAAATCTTGAAAGGGATGTGGAATAACGAGTAATGAATGCTTTATAGGGATCTGCAGATACATTTGTAGTCTTTTCAAGCACCAACTATCAAATATCTCGCCCGATTGTTGGCACTTGACAATCACCTTCACTGAATTTTACTCAGGTGTAACTAAAATCTGATTTAAGGGTTGTTTATATTTCACATTATTAATCCAAATCTGTAAAGTAACTAAAATAAATGTAGTGGAGTAAAAATACCAGGTTAACCTTAAAGAAATCCCTCCAGCCACAAACTGTTCTGTCTGCTGCCATCTGGCAGGCCGTGCCGCAGCATCCGGACTAAAAGGGGGGTAGGACACATTCGAGTCCTGTTTTGGATTGTGTGCCGTCGATGGGTTTCATTCCATTTCAAAGTGCTGTTTGACGCTCGACGCAAACTTCGCGCACTGCCACTCCAACATCCAATCCCAGAGCATGAGGACTAATCACGGGGTTTGTCAAGCACATGGCGTAGTCCTAAACGATAGCTGAGGATTCTGGGTAGTGTGGTCATCCTAAACTCCGAAAAAATATTTGTTTCTCCGAATCAAAGGGGAAAAACACAAAAGCATTTTACACAATTTAAACCAATCAATGTTGTGTAATCAACAAGGATAATCTGGTGTTTTTTAGTCGATGAGTAGTGCAGATATCACTGTAAAATCAATCGACAGTAAAGAGAATACTTACTTCCGGGTGTAAAATCCTCCATTATCCAATGGGAATGGACGCTCACATTGCCTTTAACTGCCGCCGACATGGACCGATGCGGTGCTTCCCTGAGCGTCAAATACTGCCGCCGATGGGAATACATTGCAATCAGTTGAAAGCTCTTTGTGTCTGTTTATGAAGCTGAAGGAGACTCGGCGCGTCCCAACTGCACACCACGGTCACCCTGACCAAGCGTCGCTCCTGGACGTTCAGGGAGTGCGACTGTGTTGCCTATATCTATGTTATACTATAGTAAATTTTCAAAATAACTTTACAACACTAGCTACTGTTTTACTATTTTGTATTTGTAATTATGGCTGTCGTTCAGCAAAGGCACAGGCTCATTTTAATGGCGGGTTCAATCTATTGAACCTGTAATCTTTCTATGTTTGTATATATTTCTAATCTAGAATGAAGGCAAATTTACCCCTGAGGGTAAATAAAGTACTTCTGATTCTGGATAATGGATAGATGGAAAATGAATAAGTAATGTTATTTAATGAGTAAAACTTGTATATTCTTTACCAATGCTGCTGCTTTGTTTCATTGTGTTGTCTCATTCTGAGCTGGTAAAACCACCCACTAGAGCAGCCCTGTCGACTGGTCCTTTGAAAACAGCTGTACTTGTACCACAAACGTCACACTCACACTCACACACACGTCACACACACACACACACACACACACACACACACACACACACACACACACACACACACACACACACACACACACACACACACACACACACACACACACACACACACACAGGCCCATACGCATGAGTGCAAGATGAGCAGAGCCGAGGAAAACCTCCTCTGATCCTGCTCTTATACAGCAAACTAAGCTCTCTCTGCTTAATGCCCAACGGAAAAGCTCTTTAGCTGTCATTATGCCCCCGCCTCGCCCTGCAGCCCCTCAATCCACGTCCTCCCCTCTCCCCTGACAGCCCTAACCTCATACTCCCTGCCGTCAGCTCTGAACAATACACAACTTTTTGTATTAATCACGTCGATACTGTATGGGGGTCCCAGCCTATTTGCCACAGTGATTGCTTTTTTCTCATCCCACCAGCAGTCGTGAATTACAAAGATTTCCTGTAGGGTTGGATAGCAAAGTAATGCTTACTTAATCGAAGCTTTTAATAAGATATAACATAGCTTTAATATCATGTTATAATACTACTACAGTGTTTGTGACAATTGCAGGGTTCCAGTCCAACAATGGCATGATACCGAAGATTATCACATTTAAAATAAAGCCTATGCTTTGGTTTGAACAAATGGAGGAAAGTAAGCCTAACATTGCTTCGGTACGGAGAATTGCATAAGGCTTTGTGGGACTGAAGACATGAACAATCAAGACTTTGTCCCCTGTTTACAGGAAAATTAAATTAAATGTAACAATGTGTTGTATGTAGAGATATCTTATATATTAAGACCACTCATTTATATATGTATTGTTCTGCTTCTGGATGGGTAATGCCTATGAAATGTGGTCCACACATCATCCTACAATTGACTTTTAAATTAGGTTTGGACATTAGCGGGACATGCTGACAGTGACTGCCAGCTAAGATGTTTGCTTTGGATGACTGACCAGTTACAACTTCAATTTTTTCCCCTGAAATGCCAATCCTATCTTTGAAACTTCACTAGCAGTTTTTCTTTAAGCCATTTTTCTGACTATGGCTCCACAAAGCCTCTGTGAATGTTTCTGACAGACAATCTCTGTGTGTAAAAAGGCACCTCATGTTCAGAATACTCAGAAGTGATCCTTTAGACATTATCCGACAATAACCTCTCAGAAGACTTCTCCCAACCCAAAACCAGTTCCTTGGATTGTCAAATGTTCATTTTCAAGGCTAGCAACTTTTACATTTTGTATGTTGTGGTATAGCATTAAGAAAGTCAGATTTGAGATGGTCATTGTTGGGGTTTACATTTCACAGGGGCTTGAGTCTCATAATATCAAGAGCAGGCCCGCCCCTCCCTAGCAGATCACGCAGACTGCGTGGGGCCTCACCCTGCGGAGGGGGCCTCATCTTGCGGAGGGGGCCTCATCCGAAGCGCAAATGCGGCGCACCTTTATGCGCTTATGCGGCATTTAAGCGCGCCATAGTTTCACCACTGCGAGGCTCCGGCGCATGCTCCACTAGCACCTCCCCCCCCCACCCCCCCGTCAACGCTCAAGACACAGAGGGCCTCATCACATAACTTTGCCTGGGGCCACAAGTTGATTAAGCGAGAATGTCGGGATCACACAAAAATACATCTTGTCAGCTTCAAGTAATGCGTAAAGGTCCGCCCAGCCAGTGCGTGGACCAATCAGTATCCTGTTAGGAGCTATATGATTTGTTTAGACTTGTGTGAGAAGACACAGAGGCAACTCTTCATTAAAAACATCATGCTTCCAAAATGTTGTTTTGCTTCTATAATTGGTCAGAATAGAGGTTATTCATGGGTTGAATTTTTGTATATAACTCACCTATTTTTATTATATTAAGGAGTAAAGTTACAGAATAAGAGGGGCATGGAAGCATTGAGTGAATCAAATCGAAATGGCTGTTTTTGGATGCAATGGTCAAACAATGCCATGATGGCATCGATCAGATCCACCACTTTAACCCTAACCCATCACAGAAACGCATAGGTGACATCACAGACAGAATAAGTCTATATTGTATACAGTCATCCATGGTTCTAATGGATTATGTGCTGAAGTTCCCCGTTCGTAAAAATGTGAAGTGAAACTACCTGTTCAAAGGAACTGTAGTAGCAGAAATCTACTGCGCTTCTCAATACATTGTTTTCGATTTTATCCAATTTGGTGGCAACGCATATTTAACCACAATTATTTAGTGCATAATGTAGAGTTATTTTGATTTGGTTTATAAAATGGGATATAATACTATTGTTTGGATTCAACTCTTTCTGAATCCATTTTGGTTGCTGCTAGAACCGGTACTGTACTGTACAGTAGGAACATGAAGCGACAACTGCTAAAATTCAAGATGCGGCTCAATGACTGAGTCATTGATTCATCATGCTCTGTGTATTACAGAGCTGCTGAGAGTGGAGGGGGTCAGCAGAGTTGGCTGATAATTATCTTAAGGTTTATTACCGCAAAAAACATATTTCTCATCCAAGTAGTCATATTAATCACTACAGTCACTTTAAGTTAAAGTATTTAACCTGATGCAAAAACTGTTGATAATCTACAGATGGTCAATTTATAATGATTTTTTTTCATACACTACTTTCTTGTTTCGCCTAATGTTTCTTAAAAGCATATTTATATAACTGTGTATATCATTTTTAAGCCAATCAAGATTTGACCATTTTTTGTACCACAGAGATAAGGGTAGTGGTAAGAGCCAATGTTATAGGAAGACAGTGAACTCTGTCTCAGGGAAAATATGGCAATTTGCAACTTAAAAATCGGATTTTGTTTCCACTTTGATTGGCTCCTCCATGATGATATGTTTGTGTTTTTATCATGTTCTGTTGCTTGTACCTCATAGAATATTTAACAAATGGTACGGTGTCCTTGGGTGTCATGAAAGGCGCCTTTAATAAAATGTATTATTATATATTTCTCAAAGAAGGTATTTGCAGTTCCATTGAGTTGTATGTATGTTTGTAACTCAAGGTGTACATATTCGAATGGTAATCTTGAACACAAGCTGCCATATTCAGAGAGACTCTCCTCTCTAATTGAAACAACAAACAGCTACAGCTAAAAGGACGCTGGTCGAATGTAAGGGAGAAAATAAACCTTGCTAAAAAGTGCTTAAATTCATTATTATAAACTGGGAAGCACAATGCAGACAGATAATCACATAAATTAAAGGAATGAAAAGTTCCTTAAAATGGCAGCAAAACAATTTGATGCAACATTCCCAGTAAATAATTGCTTTATCAATTTGTTTCCACTGCTATTGTTAACCATTTAAAACAATAAGAAATATTAGTCAGGTGACGACAGTTTACTCCAAGATAGAAAAAAAGGGTTAAACGTTGGGAACCACTGATCGATTTATTCATCAGTGATACTGATACAAAAAAAATCGTCATGGCCCTCTAATGGCCGTAGTTACTATTCTGAGAGCAAAAGTGGTCGGGAAGGGGTGGATGGGTAAAAAAACACAGGACTTTCACCCAGATAACTGCTGTTTGTGTCCCGCGTTACCATAACCTCCATATTTAGACTGGGGACGCATCAGCTCATAGAGAACAGCTGTCCACTGATGCACTGGATAGAAGCCAGAGCTTAGCCCGGTGGACACTGCAACAAATACACAGAAAGCCTGTGAAATCGGAACACTTCTGCCAAACTGTCACCCAAAACTCCTGGGTCTTGGAACATGGAGTTTGTTATTTCCTGGCTGTCCTCCTGTTTGTTTCAAATGAACATTCCCCATCTGTGTTTAGCTGCATCTCCCCCTTTGTTTTGCGTTTACCCCTTGGACAAGTGAAACCAATAATCCATTTACCAAAAACATTGTTTACACCTAAACAAAAATGTCTTGCAAAGCACACCCTCTTCAGGGTCTCATTTCCACAACAGGTTCTTGTTACTTGCTTTTACGGTCTAAAAGTGAGTGGGAAGGGATTTCTGGCAGTAAAACAGCAGAGATCATCAACAAAAGTCGGTCTTACAGTAGAAGTGAGAATGTGTGCCTTGCATCTGATAACAGATGAGCATAATTACTTTGAGCATTGTCAATAATGTACTCGTTTACAAAATGGTTGTGTTTCTGTTCTCAATCAATTGCACAGTTTTATGCATTCAATATATTGAACACACACATACACACCCTTCAACATCAACAACACAATTTCACAAAAATCCCAAAACCAACATCAGACACTGCAATTTATAAAAATGTAATAAAAAGTACATTTGTGCATTTACATATATGTATTCATATGCGAGCATTCACATACACACACACACAGGTCTGCCCGTCGGGACTTTCTGGTGGTGATTGCCTTGGCGGCGGAGCGTGTGGGGCTACCGCTCCCTCCACCACTACCACCAAAGCCGGTGAGCCGCCTCCGTCAGGGGTTCTACGGCCCGGTTCGTCCGGCGTAGCCGGCCTTCGTGTCGCCCCCGTTGCCAGACATCTGGCAATGTGTGGAGGCGACGTGGCGGCAGTCACTGAAGACGAGGGCTCCAGTGGCTAGTATGGCGGGAATCCTCAGGGTGCAGGGCCGCACGGACACAGCGTGTCCCGGTGTGACCCCCCTTGATGAGAGCCTGGCCGCCCATCTGCTCCCACAGGCAGAAGGTTGGGCGGAGGGGAGAAAGGCTCTGCCCCCGCTGCTTCGTGACCGGGAGACGCTGGAATATCCGGATAAAATATTCCGGCTCGGAGCTCAGATGGCGGCAGCGGCCAATAATCTGGGTGTGTTGGGCGTTTCGTTGATCGCTCCTCAACAGGACGCCCCCACCTCCCCGTCTCAGGACCGGAGTGATTATGCGGACAGCTGCATTGGACAGATGAACAATCTGATCCATGGCGTGGCCACCGCAGCTGGCCGTGTGAAGTCCCTGGCCACAGTCGGGTCACGTCTCGTGTGGTTGGGACTCTTTCGATTCGAAGAAAGATCGTGAGGATCTCCTTGGGGCCCCCGTATCCACGGACGGACTCTTTGGATCGATTACCTCGGTCACACGGCACTTTAGTCGCTTGGAGGAGGAGAGGGCGCAGCTCAGCCGCATGCTGCCTCTGGTTCCTCCTCAAAGGGAGCGTGGCGCCACAGTGAGAAGGAGAGAAAGGTGCAGATATAGAGCGGCCACGGCTCCCATTGCCTCTTCTGCTTCCTCGGCGGGTCCCGCGGGGCAGGCTCAATACCAGCACCCGCGGGGACAGCCTGTTCGATCCCGACGGGCCTCTGTGCCGGGCTGCGCGCCGACAGAGGGCTTTGGGGTGGGGAGCACCGTCCTCCTGGAGTTGACAGGTGGTGGCAAGTGAGGGTGAATCCCAATTCCTCCCTCTACGATGCAAATGTGTTGAAATATACAAATAAAAATGATTGCATATATCCCAGGCTAAGAGTCATTGGTCTCCACAATTCCACACTTCTTCATAATGTTAACTGTTTAGATTCCCCACTCGCCGCCCCAGGTGTATTTCCAGTGAAGGAAGCAGCTAGTGGGCACGGGCATGTGAGGGTGGTAAACCGCAGGAAGCGCTGTCAAAGCGCTATGCGCAGGGACATTATGGTCACCGTGTTGTTGTTAGGAGACGCACCGCTCCGTTTAATGCATTTCGCTCCAGCGAGAGTAGGGCGCATCTGTGTCAGCCCCCCTTGGGCCAAACTTCTTTTTATGGAGGGTTTGGCAGCGGAGTGGGCTACCAGGGAGTACCACAGCTTCCTAACTAAGGCTCCACAGCTGGCTGCTTGTCCCCTAACACAGTGTTATGGAGAATGGAAGGTCAGCTGTGAACTGACAGAGTGGATGGACAGGACACTGAAACTGGGTTATTCACTCCAGTTTTGCAGCATCCCTCCTCCATTCAGGGGCATAAGAGAGGCAAATCTATCGTCACAGGAGGAGATAGGTTTCCTTGCCACAGAGATTCAGGCCCTGTCTCAAGCACGTTCAGCAAATGTGTGGCCACAGCGCTTCAGCCGCTTTGCGACCATGGCATGAGGTTTTTATTTTTTATTTGGATGACCTCATAGTCATGGCCAGGTCCAGGGAATGGGCGATGTTTCACAAAGCCCAATTGATCCTACACCTAACCAAGTTGAGTTTTGCGGTCAATTGGAAGAAGAGCAGCCCCATACCTCACCATCAGGTGCAGTATCTGGGGGTTCTGCTCGATGCAGGCAGACTACAGGCCCCCCTGTCAGAGATAAGACAGGCATCCCTGCTCCGGGCAGTTTGCAGACTGAGACAGTGGACAATAGTGTCAGCTTTGACCATCATGCAGACTCTGGATCTCATGGCGGCTGCGCACTCCGTGGTACCACTGGGATTACTGCATATGCTTCGCCTGCAGAGGTGGTTTGCTGGTCTTCGTTTGGATCCCAAGAGGCACAAAAGACGTCTGGTGACCATCCCCCCCTCAGTGGAGGAAAACCTCCCATACTGGGGGTCCCCAAAGCATCTGCGGAGGGGAACTCCACTGGGGCGAGTGACCTCCTACATCACGGTGTTCACGGACGCATCCGTGACAGGATGGGGGGGGACCTGCCTAGGGAGAGCTATAGGTGGTGGCTGGCCTCTTACAGAGGCACGGCACAGCAACCTTCTAGAGCTGCGGGCAGTAGTGTCGGTCCTACAGCACTTCAAACCCTTACTACAGGGCAAACATGTGTTGGTGAGGAGTGACAACAGCACCACAGTGGCGTACATCAACAGGCAGGGCGGATTCCGCTTCACCGCCTTGTTGACCACAGCGGAGAACCTGTGGTTATGGGCTTCAGAGAATGTGTTGTCTCTGAGGGCCCTCCACATCCCGGGGCGGGAGAACAGGGGAGCCAACCTCATGTCAAGAGGCGGGCCCCTGCCAGACGAGTAGATGCTTCACCCGGATGTGGTGAAGCAGATCTGGGCCCAGTTTGGGAGAGCGGAGGTGGACCTGTTCGCTAACCGGCGCAACAGCCACTGTGCCCTGTGGTTTTCCATGGCTCGGCGGGACAATCCACCCTTGGGGGTGGACACATTTGCACACGAGCCATGGCCAAGAAAGCTGCTCTACGCCTTTCCACCGCTGCGTCTCATTCTCCCCCTCCTGGAGAGGGTGAGATGGGAAAATCTGTCAGTCATCCTAGTGGCCCCAGGGCGCCGTTTGGCGCCATGGTATGCAGAGGTGACACAGATGATGGTGGACCAGCCCTGGATGGTGCCTCAGGTCTGGGGGGCGCTGTCTCAAGAGGCAGGTGCAATAGGGGCGTTACCCAATCTGGGCCAACCTCTCCAGGCTTGGCTCCTGAGAGGGACAGGCTGAGACATGGGTGGACTGTCTGG
>NW_011345987.1:0-1163 GCF_000735185.1 Notothenia coriiceps | reverse complement strand
GAACATTCTTTTGTGTCACATTTTCATTATTAAGTTGATGTATAACTGCATAGTATCTTAATTATTTAAAATATAAGGTGACTAAAAATGGCAACCGTATTTTCAGTTTTGGCAACCAAAAGCTGATGCCTGGTTGCCGGCCTGGCAACCACTTTTAAAAGTTAGCGTTGAACCCTGCTCTTATTGCACTTTTGGCAACGAGCATTGTCCACATCGAGACGGGTAAAGTTTAACCACACCTCGGAGCGCGTTCTCTCCGCCATCTCCGCAGTGTGTTGCTGCATGTAGCAGCTGCGTGTCTGTAAACTGCCCCGCCCCCTCGCACACAGACGGGGGAGAGAGACCTCGTCTGATCGAAAATACATCATAGACGCATTTGTTTGTCTTTTTGCATATTAGAAACAAGTTGGCGACACTAAGATTGCGATATAATGTTTTTGTAGCAATAATACATGACATATATTTTTTAAATGTCTCCGGTACCAATAAAAAGAACAATAACCAGTGATGCAAATTAGTCGCTTTTCGGCGCCTGCCGCTTTTTTAACGAGGATTTGGTTGATTTGTGTAATTCGTGGAGAACCGAAGAGTTTTCGTTTTCGTTTGGGGGGGGGGAGTACGTCCGTCCGTCCGTCAGTCAGTCAGTTAGTCGGACGGACGGACGGACGGACGGACAACTTCTCACTTCAAAAAAGAAGAAGAAATCTAGATCGCAAAATAATTAAACGAGCGAGTGCCTGTTTTTCCTGGCCAAGGACAGGTTCCTTGAACACAACACGAGCGTAACGTGGTTATGTCTCGTCTGAAAGGAGTCTAAACTAGAGTGCAGACGGAGGGCACCGGAACGCCGCTCCAGCTCTTCAAATATTGCAGTACCCATAAGGAGCCGTACACATGCCGCAGTGTTTGCGTGGCTGTGTCTTTAGTTGTAAGCACAGTGGCGATCTGTTATTAGCATCTGGTTAGCTAGCTATGCTAACGAATTTAAAGAGCTTTTCTACAACCAGGTGGAAGAAAGCTCTCTCCTGAGAGGCTCAAATAACCTCAGCTCAGTGAGGTTAAGGCACACCTTGATATGATCATTATAATTATTAATGAGACATTAGAGACTAAATGAAAAACAGGTATAAAATACTATATGACAGTAAAACAAAGTAAAAGTT
>NW_011345986.1:0-5441 GCF_000735185.1 Notothenia coriiceps | reverse complement strand
CTTTAGGAATCCAAAGTACAACATATAATAAGTACCCTGTATCAAGATTGATGCAAAACAAGTGACATTTGACCTTTTTAGAGAGGTTTAGCAAAAAAAACTCCACCTCTGAGGTGATTTGGGTGGAAATGGGGGTTTTACCGTTTCTCTGGAATCCATTTGTCGATTTTGGTGATTGACATCTCTTTCTGACCGTTAGAGCCAATAGAATCGAAGGGGAATCTCCCCACTCATATACATGGTAAAACAAAAAGGTGGGGGCTTCGCGGACGCAGTTTTGCATGAGAGTGAAGCTATAGAGCTGTAGCTGACATCTGGAAACCGAAAAGCAGGTTTATTGCTCATGGATTATCAGAAATCATTTCAAAGGGACACAGACACATTGGATTAACCTATGGATTAACTTCAGCAGCGTTTTTAACGTTTTAATGCCATTGAAGACCACTTTTGACCAGACTACGACACAGATGAGCCATGTTAGCATTTTTAGCTACCTAGTGCCATATGTTTTGATGTATGTTCTATCTCCGCAAGTTAGTATAATTGAGTGATAATGAGAGTACCCTTCGATTCTGTGTCATCTCACAATGTGAAACGATGTGTTGGATGTGCACCAAAGATAAATAAGGTTTTGTGAGTGAATTTCGGTGAAGTCATCTGTTAGCATTTTTCGCTCGTTGCTAATTCAGAGGCTCAGCGTTAGCATTGTGTTTTTTTTTTAGATTTGTTTTTTTAAATGATCAGTTAGATGAGTTTCTTCCCATTACATGGATATAAAACATTCATAGTTTATTAACATAGCCGTCCTCCTCGCTCCACTCATCACTGGCACTGTTGAACATGCCCTCAGACACTGTTTCCTGCAAGATGTTACGGCAGTACCCCGGTACCGGGGTCTCTCGGGCTTAACAGGTTAAATGTGTCGATTTTTCTTGTTTTTCCTGCAATAGAAAATGTAGTAATTGTAAAAGTTTCTCGCAATGGGAAACCAAATATGCTTGTATGCACACTATGCTCAATTTTGGATTTACTGTGACTGTGATACAATTCTATTCTAACGTATTTGTGGAAGATATTAACCAAATAATTCAGCCAAAAGCAGCTGCTTAATCAACAACAGAAGTGAATTATGGTGTAGAAGTGAAGAGAACGGTGGGTTACCTATTGTAACCCTGGTTATATAAGCACAGGCGGAGCCCTCTACTGGACTCTATGGGTACTACCTTTAACCATGCTATGCGAGCATTCACATAATGAGTTGCATAAACGTAGACTGCCAATCGGGGCGAGCCTTGCTGAATGTGCGCGCAGGCCCACAGTATATAAGGCGGCTACGCCTCCTGCCTGTCATCCTACACCCTCTTCAGCGAGCGGCATAGAAAAGACAGGGCCCCTAGGTAGAGTGCTCCGCCTGTGCTTATATTACCAGGGTTACAATATGTAACCCACCGTTGTATTTCACACAGGCTCCGCCCTCAACTGGACTCTATGGGTACAGTGGGTGGAGCCCTGATGGATAAACGTCCTGTCGTTCAACAACATCGACCCATCACACTGCCCCTGACCGGCTTTTAGTCCCCACACTCACAAATGCTCACCTTGTGTAGAGTGTGCATGGAAAATAGTGAGGAAGGCGAGGAGCGCCCTCCAGTCCTGTACGGGGTTTACAGCATACTACTTTCCCTAAGGTGCAATGGGAAAGACATAAGCACACTATGTCCCCCCTCTCACCAGTCGTGAGTTGCTCCAGCAAGCACCGAGGATGAGAAGGAGTCAGACATGTCCAAGAGATAAGACCTTATGAAGGGGCCTGGCGTAGACCAAGACGCCGCCATGCATATGTCCTCCACACGTTGAACAAGGCTGATGACACGGCCATACCCGGTGTAGAGTGTGCACGGACCCCAGTGGGGAAGGCCCTACCCGCCTGTCCGTAGGCATGTGAGATGCACTCGCAGAGCTATCCTGTCAGGCGCTTCTTGGACAGAGCTTTACCGGCCACACACCCCCCAAAGCACACAAACAGCTGTTCAGTGCGCCTAATGGAAGCCGTGCGCTCTATATAACATGCCAGTGCACGCACCGTAATTTATCCTCCCTGGCCCCAATATGGGGTGGAAGACTAAAGCCGTTCAACTGTATAACCCTCGACCTGAACAAACTCCCTAGGTTTTTGGGAACAAAGGAGGGGTTCGGTCTGAGTGTCGCCCTGCTACGGTCACCCCGGATCAAAAGGCAACTCGGGTGTACCGACAGAGCGGTCAGCTCGGACACTCTTTTGGCTGAAGTCAAAGCAAGCAGCAGAGCTGCTTTCAATGACAGAGCCTTCAGGGAGGAGCGCTCCAGAGGCTCAAATGGTTCTGTGACCAGAGCCTCGAGCACCAACGGTAGGTCCCATTGCGGGGAGGAGGTGTGCACCACTGGGCGCTGTCTCCTGACCCCCCTGCAAAAAACGCGCCATAAGTGGCTGACTGAAGGCTGACCTGCCTTCAAATCTCTCATGGCAGGATGAAATGGCTGCTGCATACACTTTAATTGTGGAATAAGCAAGCCCCCTGTCCACCAGTATCTGTAGGACAGAATATAGCCCAGCGTACAAGACAGAGGCTCTAGACTCCTTTCTTCACACCATCGCTGGAATCCCAACCACTTTGGCCTGTAACAGGCTGTGGTGGATTCTGCTCTTGCTGCTTGGATAGTCTGAATAACCTCGCCAGACAGTCCCCCCTGTCTCAGCCTGTCCCTCTCAGGAGCCAAGCCTGGAGTGGTTGGTCCAGGAAAGGTGTAGAGCAGCTTTCTTGGCCATGGCTCGTGTGCAAACGCGTCCACCCGGGTGGATTGTCCCGCCGAGCCATGGAAAACCACAGGGCACAGTGGCTGTTGCGCCGGTTGGCGAACAGGTCCACCTCCGCTCTCCCGAACTGGGCCCATATCTGCTTCACCACCTCCGGGTGAAGCATCCACTCGTCTGGCAGGGGCCCGCCTCTTGACATGAGGTCGGCCCCCCTGTTCTCCCGCCCCGGGATGTGGAGGGCCCTCAGAGACAACACATTCTCAGAAGCTCACAACCAAAGGTTCTCCGCTGTGGTCAATAAGGTGCCGGCAGCCAAGCACATGTTCCTTGAAGGCTATAAGAACTGCAGTCTGAGTGAACTGCTGACAGTGGTGGTCAAGGCTTACCAGAAGTAAGCACATATTGATCATTTGATTTCTTCCCTTATTACATTGCTTACTATTTAAAACTCATAAATTGTATCTATCATATTGCTTATTTATTTTTAAAGGTACATTGAGCCAAATGTTATGTTCTCCGATGGGTACCGGAAGTACAACACAAACCTTCCACAGTACCTCCAGAACAGGCCATGTGCCATTACACAACACATCCTGGACAGACACTTTCGGTCACTCGACTACAGAGGAGCCGTCACAGGACGAGAGAAAGGAGTGTTCTGTGTGAAAAGCCTGACAACATCAGCCACACACCTGGTGTCTTTTGGCCGCGGTTCCATCAGTCCATCATGTAAGACTGGCAAAGACATTTACTGCCCTGCACTCACTTTTGTGTGGTGTTCAACACAACTGAGGGTTGTGGTTGGGAGAGTGTCAGTGAGACCTACAGGGAAAACCCTCTGTTTTCTCTGGATGTTATTTGCCTAACTAAATCCCAAACAGACTCAATCACTCCCTCCTTAGAGGATGCCCTTGTCTGCATGGAGGACACCCCCAACACCCCTGTCTGCGCGGAGGACACTCCGAGAACCCCTGTCCGCACGGAGGACACCCCCAACACCTCTGTCTGCATGGAGGACACCCATTCCAAGAACAGTGGTAACCCCTCAAAGTCCTCAAGCAGGGGCGGACTGGCCATTGGGAATACCGGGAGTTTTCCCGGGTGGGCCGGTGCTGTGCTATGTTATTGCATCAATGATCTGTTAACATTAAAATGAATAAATATATGCAGTAGCTATTTTGCCCTAGGCAACTCAAGGGCTCAGGTAATGTGATTACTATATGAATAATGGTCCAAAAATAACATTAAATGCATAGGATATTTTGTTAAGTAACATACTTTCGTCGCCGGGCGGCCGATACATGCTGCGCATTAAGTGGGCCTGTCCTTCAATTAATCCCCGGGCCACTTTTTCCTCCCAGTCCGCCCCTGTCCTCAAGAGATAGGAAACGACAGCAGTGTAGACAGCTTGAACAAGATTTCAAAAGCTAAGTCCCCTGAGTCCAATGCGGGAGGAGCAGGCAGGGGTACGAAGAGGAGGAGAGATGCTTTAGGTGAGAACATTTTTACTTTTGCCATCTCTTCTGTGCAATGCAACATTTTCCTACCTCTATATTCACACAACACAGCCAATCATCCATTCCAATCCTATGTGATATGGCACAGTTAATTTCACATTAAGTTGTATGTTGTCTCCAATATAAATTCGTATAAAAGAGAAGACCATTAGTCCTCTCATTGTGCTTATTGCTGTGGATAAGTGTTAACTATTTTTGTTGCATTGTATCATATCACAACTTGTTTTCATCTAAGGCGCCGCCGCCAGGTGAATGTCGGAAGCTTGGAGATCAATGGAGCTGTAAAGAGGTGGTAAGTAAAACAACTTTTTGTATGCATTGCATGTGATTGATGTAGTTATAAAAAGTATATAATAAACAGTAATTAAAAACTAAATATCTAACAGCAAAAGCAGCAAAAGGAGGAGAGTCTGAGTAGGAGATGAGAGCAAACAGCAAAAGAAGGGGATTCTGAGGAGGAGAGGAGAGGATATGAGAGCAAACAGCAAAAGGAGGAGAGGAGGAGGAGAGGAGAGGATATGAGAGCAAACAGCAAAAGGAGGAGAGTCTGAGGAGGAGATGAGGAGAGGATATGAGAGCAAACAGCAAAAGTAGGAGAGGAGGAGGAGAGGAGAGGAGAACAAAGGACACAGGGAAAGTGCAGAGTTGAAAGAGAAGTTAAAAGCAGAGCAGGGGAAGCAGAGGAAATGTAAAAGTAACTTTGAAAAGTATCAGCAAGAAGATTAGAGTCGCATAATGTTATTTTGTTTTATTCGTTTCCTGTTGTATTAATGTTGTATGTTCATTTTTATACTTAGGATAATAAAGATGATCTTAACCTTGAACTCAATTCATGACTTCATTTCATTATTGCCATCTCCAAACCAACCAGCTTTATGAACCCCTTCAGTCTGGATTTCGTCCTCACCACAGTACAGAAACTGCACTCGTCAAAGTCCTCAATGACCTCCTCACCTCTGCTGACACTGGTTCCCTCAATATTCTCATCCTCCTCGCCCTGAGTGCAGCCTTCGATACCGTGAGCCACAACATCCTGCTCACCCGACTCAGGGACATTGGTAGTGAAGGTATTGCACTCAGATGGCTCCAGTCCTACCTCACTGAACGATCCCACTTCATCTCCCTCCCCA
>NW_011345985.1:0-9135 GCF_000735185.1 Notothenia coriiceps | reverse complement strand
ATATGAAAACGTCTTTTAAAACAAAAATTCCCAGTAGAGACGTCCCATAGAACATGTTGCGAAACACACAATAGCCAGCATGTGTAGTTCTGGGGGGAGGGCTGGGCTGGAGCCGTCCAAGTCCAGTTTTGGATAGTCTGCCGTGGTTCCATTCCATTTCAAAGAGCTGTTTGACGCTCGGCGTAACCTTGTCGCACGGCCACTCCAACATCCAATCACAGGGCTTGATGACTAATCACGGGGTTTGTAAAGCAAGGCGGATCTTGTAGTCCCAAACGATAGCTGGGGATTCTGGGTAGTGTAGTGTCTTCGGAAACTGTAGTGTGTAAACTCCGAAAAAACAATTTTTTTCTCTGAATCGAAGGTTAAAAACACAAAAGCATTGTACACAATTTAAACCAATCAATATTGTGTAATTAACGAGGATAAACTGATGTTTTTTAGTGGATGAGTAATGCAGGTATCACTGTGTAATCATTTGACAGTGAGGGGAATATATCCGGTTTTATTATGAACATTTTGAGAGTGGAAAAACTGTTTTCACCCACGCTAACTTTACATAGAAGCTGCATACACGTTATCCTGGCGAGACCTCAAATCATCTTCGTAATATCTATCAAACTATAGATCCTACACATCGACTGGACATGGATACTAAGAGTACAATATACACTTCTCGCCAGAAACCTAATCAAAAAGCATTTTAATGGCCAAACTATTCTACAATTTAGGATTTTCCAGAGAGGGTTATTTGTGAATAAACGTCCCTCCGGAGCATTTGCAATGAACGGGCCGGGAGCATGTTGTTTCTTACACGACCACTAGAGGTGCTCTAGTGGTCTAAGAAACAACATACACTTCAAAACGTGTCTCTGGGTCGTAATAAGGGCATGAACAATCGGCCTATATAGTCGTTTTTTGTAGGACGACAGGCTGAAAAATATGTACAAGAAAGAAGGTTTTTACACATAAACTCACATTTCTTCTTGGAAACTTTACGCCATGTTTACTTATATCCAACGATTGTTAAAAAAAAAGATTCTCCTCTCCCAGTCTTGTCCGGCCGTGGTGCAGTTATAGCAACATTTCACTCGGGAGGCTTGTAATTGAATAACTCCATCCCTATAAAAGCAATTGTAGGGTTATTATCTTCTTAGGGCCCCATTTGTGTGGAGTGGCACTTAGGAGCCGGATAGTCAGAGGGACTAATCTTATATTTGGATTTTCTTAGTCATCAGATTCGCCAATGTCCTTGCTGCTGCTGTCCATCGCAGCCGGTGTGATGATGATGGGTACGCTGTGACCTCCTGACTGATTAGTGTGTGTGTGTGTGTGTGTGTGTGTGTGTGTGTGTGTGTGTGTGTGTGTGTGTGTGTGTGTGTGTGTGTGTGTGTGTGTGTGTGTGTGAGTGTGTGTTTGGCTCATCAATGAGGTCACTATCGGGTGTGTGTGTGGCGACGCTGTCAGTGTGTGTGAGGTCATTTAGCACATTCTCGGGGTTTGAGGGGGAACCGCGGAGATGTTTGCGGGGGGGGGAGTGAATATGGATGAGATTGATGGACTGCCACGAGGAATTATTTGCCCGAGCTGATCAATGTCGCCCAGTTAAAACCTTGTGATTTGATTACGCTTGAACACTTAGCTAATCTCCCTCTTTGACTCCATGTTAAGCACATGCAAAAGAAAGAAGAGTTTCCTGAAGCTATGCTAACACGATGATGGTGCAAATAGACTTTTGGCGATAAGAGGATGCCGGGAAAAAGCTTTGAGTGTAAAGGAATGTTCTGGTTACAAATTGGGTCTTATTTTTGTAGTTTCGTCTGTCATTTCTACCAGCTTAGATACTTCATAAACCAACGACTTGATTGACAATGTTGATATACAATTATTTTGTGATATAAGAAAAGAAGGTATTGCTTCTGCTAAGAAAAAACAGTATATTTCACGGCGTACCAACGGCTAACTCTGTGGCGACAGCTACGTAAATTAAAATGATGGCAGCACTGATTAATGTTTCTGTAACTGTCCAAGTCTGTTCGCATTTTATTTTCCATTACCACTACCAAAGACCATACCGTGTTCCTGTGTTTACTTCCTGTCTGTCTTCTTCTACTGTTCCCGTTAGTGTTTACTTCCTGTTGGTCTTCTTCTGTCTATAAACCGTAATGTTGGTTCACCTTAGCAACAATTTGTTAGCGAAGATTAACAAACTCTGAAATGTCCAAAATGACCAGAAACAAATCAGAAAGGAAAGTCTTTGTTAAAGTAAACTTTCATTATGACGGGTAATGCGTCAAAGAGTTTTATGGGGTGGGCAGCACTACCAGTCAAACATGCATGTAATTTAAAATTGGCAAGAAGAAACTGATGCCATATTATGCAAAATGTATCAACACTGTAAAGTTATGAAATGTTTAAAGGAACCTAATTTGTACAGTCAGTCAGTCTGCACATCACTATTGGACAGAATATCTAAACTAGAAGATGCTACTACTGCTCGGACACTGATGCCTCTTTTTTGCCAGATGAGTTGCTGATGTTTCTTAGAAATGTGCAGGGGCTGTGTTTCACATCCAGATGGTTTCCGATGGTCGAAGCCAGAGCTGCACCACTTCTTGGCTGCCAACTCTTCCAGGGGGTGAAAGCTGTCAGAGGGCACGCTAGACGATGGGTGTCAAACTAAATAAACGCCGGGCAGCCGCGCTTATTTGTATGGTGTTAACAGTTTGACTGCAAAAGCCCCACCACACCCTTCAACCCGCTCCAAAGAGCCCGTCCTTCACGATGAACCGCGGCCAGGGACCAGCAGAGGAGCGCCAGTTCCCACAAACTGAAGGATTTACAGGTAAAATATACATTCAGGATAAAAACACACACTCAGGCACACACACAATGGAAAAAAGCTCACGTGGGTTCCAGCCAGTATTGATCTTTTAACATAGGATTATACAGTCTGGCTCTATAGGCTTAGCGGCCTTTAATTCCCTCACAGAATAGATAGACTGACTTTGGCTCTATACATATCTGGATCAATGCAAATCAACTTTCGCCCAAGCCGCTCAATTTTAAGCGAATTCCATTAGCCATAAGTAAAAGTTTTCTTGGGTAATGTGATTAGAGAGAGAGGGTTGAGGCAGGGGGGGCGGGGGGCAGCTCACCGATGGAGTCTCTCTGAAAGCGGTGAAACGTTTCTTTTTTTTCTTCATCTTCTTCTTCTTCGGCCATCTCGCTCCGCACGCTCTCGCTTTGTCTCTTTCAGCTGCCTGACCTGCGGCTGTGGACGAGGAAGTGTCGATAACACGAAGACTAAACAGGTTGTGATGCAAAAGGACACACACACCCTTTCGGTCAATTTGACACACACACACACACACACACACACACACACACACACACACACACACACACACACACACACACACACACACACACACACACACACACACATACACACACACATAAACATGCACATGTGGAAGGGTTGATTGATTCTGGTTTTTGATGGGAGAATATATTTGTTGTTTTACTGGTAGCGGATATTTTCCTGTCTACAAATAATTGCAATTATCTTTTTTTCAGGTAGAATAAATTACTCGGAAAACATTACATTTGGTCCTAAAAATGTGTCCTTTTTAGGTTTAGGTTAGGTAAAATTTTGGAGTGTGATTAAAAAAAATGTTTTGCATTATTTTTGAACTTTGATCGACTATGTGGACTGATTTAAAAATAATTACTGAATATTAAGTAATCATTGGTTGACAGAAATTAGCTAAATAAATCACCCTAAAAGTATATAATTGTCTTTGTTTGGTAAATATTATACGATTTATTTTCTCTTTTCTTTTTGGTCATGTTTTGTACGTGACAAAGAGACAAAGACTTAATATATATAATAAATAAATAAATAATGATAAAAACATAGAAAAAAAACACAAGGCATTTAAAATGATAACTTAAAGGACAATCAAATAAGAACCCAAGGGAAAACTACATTTGTTGTTTTTACAGGTAGTTTTAATTAAAGTATCGGTCCAGTTTTTGCCTCCACAACATTGCGCAGTTACAACAACAACAAACCGATATCTGATATGAAATAAAAGCTCGATATCGTCCCTAAACATTGGTCTGATCTTGTTACTCACATCAGTGGATCAGACGGTAACAGGACCACTGACGTCCCCTGATTGGCCCTAATGCATCGGGAAGAATGGACACGCAACACACACACAAATTATTCTGAACATTGTCCTGAGTACGAAATGTAATCACAGTGACTGCTGGCGTATTACGACCATTCACAGGCTTCACCCACAACAATGGCAGCGCTAATATTAGAACAACAGGCAGTGATTCCTCTCCACTTCCACCCTCGTCCCTAACGTGATTTCCTTTTTCTTTACAGTAATTCGTTTGGGTTCAGATTGTTGGAGCGGCAGCTGCCTGTAAATGGACGGCGGATGTCTTTGTTGTGTTGACGGACAGGAAGCAGAGGTCGCTGTCCGTCAGACGCCGGCTTTGTTTCCCCTTCTTTGATACGTCACTTAAACTGAGGGGCGGGACGAGCCTGGCATGCTGCTGATTGTTGAGTTTTGGTCCTGGTATTAAAATGCTGTCAATTACAGGAGACGTGAGTTCATGTCTCCATATGGTCTGTATTGACTTCTGCAGCAGGGACACAGATTAAAGTTGGTGTGCTAACATCTATCCTGAGCAGCTGACTGACACACAGGCACATGCCTCTGTTGACTTTTTAAATATTAAAGCTAATCAGGACCAGTTGCCCAGGAAATAGCGGAGACCATTCTCCTCCTGTCCAGGAAATAGTACAATTTTGACCCCGTTAAACAAGACATTGTTATCTTTACACTTTGGACAAATGCCACATTCAGAATGCCTGGATGGACATCAACTCCATTGGCTCTTTTTTGGTTTTCCTTTAGAAAAATTCATGGTTATTTATTTGAATATTTTGTATCACCTCAGTCTAGGAGCTTGGAGCTGAGCAGATACTAGAAGGTTTACTTAAAACACTGTAGACAAATGACATAGAAAGAAGGAAGAAGAAGGAAAAAATATATTAGCTCGCAAAACTGCACTGTTGGATTGACGTACAGTTGTTCCTCTGAATGGTTATCGGTGAAGAAATCAATGAGTTTGGGCGTACCAGGGGTTTCAGGCAGCAGTACAACTAACAGTGTACTTTCTGCTGTGGAAAAAGAAATAGAGCAAAGTACTAATAATACAAATGAGTTGAGTCAAGTCGAGTTAACCCTTGTGTTGTGTTCGAAAGCTGTTTCCGTTCATGGTGTTTTTTTGACCCATGATTTATCTCAGTCCAAAACACACAAAACAAACACAAAAAATGACTATCATCCAATATTGTTTTAACTACATCATAACTAACTTATAATACCTTCATAACCGTACCATCCTGTTGTAATTTAATGTTATGGCCCCACACCACATATTGAACACGTGCAGTGTGTGAGTTCAGGTTCAAGTGTTAGTGTATATATTCTTTGAGAAAGGTGGAGTTCCCGTGGGGGGAGGGGGGCAGAGGGAGGGGAGACCAGGTGCATGTTGCGGAAAATTGTTGTTACAGTGGATGAAGGGGGTGGGGGAGGGGTGTCTAACTTGACCTCGAGTCACCCAAAACAATTCTGCTGGGTCTCCCCAAAACCGAACACAAAGATTATACACTTTTTTTTTAAAGACATTCAGACTTGGCAAAAATTGTCTAAATCAGGTTTGTAGTGTTTACATACAGTAGCTGTTGTGGAGGATATCATGAAGCCTTTTCCGACAAAAAAAAACTAGAGAGTAGATAATATATAATTTTAACTTGAAAGTAAGTACTTGTTAAGTCACACAAAGCAGTGGAACAGATGTATAAGCATAAGGAGTGGATTACACTAACTAATGAGAATTGTTAATATGTGTATAAAGTCAAAGGAACTCTTGTGACCAGTCTTGGGACTTTTGTGGATAAGTGAAATTACTGAGTACTTGTTCAAGTACTTTTCTTAATTATTTTCATTTTAGACTACTTTTTACTTTTGCTCCTCTATGTTTTGGTGCGTAAATTCATTCGATAACTTACTTACACTATCAAGAAGTGATCCATCATGTATTATTGTAGATTCATTTAAAATGTTATTGATCCCTGCGGTAAAACTCAGAATCTTGGCTCCATATTTACCAACATTAAACACTTTAATGCATCAATAATTGTAATCAAATTATATCATATAGCCTCAATTATTCTTAAGCCATTCTGCACAACATGTTATTTTTCATTTGGTCTTTTAGGTAAGTGTTGATGCTTTTGTACTTTTGAACAGTGGTGGGATGTAACTAAGCAATTTATTTAAGTATTGTACTCGAATAACATTTTGAAAGCAGGACTTTTACTTCTAACAGACTATTCCTACACTCCGGTACTTCTACTTTTACTCAAGTACAAGACCTGAGTACTTCTCCCACCCCTGTTTTTGAATGCAGGACATTGAGAGTATTTCACAGTGAAATTGCCAGATTTATAAAGTAGAATATTTGAGTACTTCTTCCACGGCAGAAGACCACCCAAACCTTCCTCCTTGACTGTTTTCTCCTCCCTGTCTTGTAACACCTCTCTGTTCTCCCAGTGTTCATCTGACAGTGAGCCGAGGTTCAGTGAAAACGTCTAACAAGCTGCTGACAACGTGCTGGATCAGGGGCAGAAGCAAGGAAAACCGTGGAGATGGATTTAAGTATGCCCCTCGTCATTAGCCTCAGCATAATCACATCATTTAATAATTCAGAAGTTCTCGGGAGCCCTGGCTGAGGAACGCTGTGGAGAGGGCTTCAGTCTCTCTTCAGTCTCTCCTCAGTCTCTCAGTCCTGCCAGAGGGAGCTGTCCGGCTGCCTGCTGCCAAACACTCACTTAACAGCTTTTAATTGTTCCTGTCTGTCTCCAGATGCTCGGGAAATATGTTGACACTGCTCTCTCTGCAAGGAAAAAGGCAGGGTTCAGTTAGATATGTGCTAAGTGCAGGTGAGACTGTGGCTAAAACATACATGTTAGATATCAAATGAAAAGAGACCTTTCATTTATCTCCAAAGGGAAATTCAGTTGTTACTATACACAGTAAAAAACACACACATGCAAAGGACAGGACCTATACACCTGAGGTCTGAATACACATGTATTTACAAACACATGCATTTTTCTGTTATGCACAGTAAGTCAACTCTCCAGCTACCACTTCAACCTTTGGCCGAACGGGACTTGAACCGGCGTCCCTTCGGCTCCCAATGGAGATAGAGAGAAAGATTACAATTATATAAGTACAATCAAAGAATGGGAAAAGTGAAAAAGAAGGAACAATGTGTTAACAATGGGTTTTTGTATTTAATTATTAGGTTATTGAACTTTTTCATGTTTTTTTCTACTTTGCATCTTCATGTTTTAGTAAAAATATTTTCTCTATCTCCACATATTTATTTTTGAGTTTGTTGAATTAAAAAAAATAGCAAAAACGTATCTTTATCATTTGAAATGTCAATGATAACAGTACAAAATACATCAAAACACAAATAAATCATCCAGGTGAAACAGAGAGTGCTTTCAAGTCTAGTAGAAGTGAAAATAAATATTTGTATTTTGTTTCTGGTTTTGTTTCTGTTTTTTTAAACGTCCCTCTCCTCTGTGTCTCTTCATGTTTTCAGAAGAGTTCCTCCTCTCTGGAGAACATCATCAGATTGTGTCTCAGGTCAGGATGCTTTTCATGCTCTTATCTCCCCCTGGAGGTCAATTTAGGAATTACAGAGCTCTCTTTCCCACTTGAGGAAATTACAAGCAGTTTAGTTTGATTGCTGCAGCTAAAACAAAACAAAAAATAAGAAAAATAAAAACTGTGACACTCATATTTAGACAAACTTTCTACAAGTTCACTTATATTAGATGTTCACCTCAGTATCTTTAAACAAAACATGTTAAACTCAGATGTTTTCATGTGGCGTGGCATGTGGTGCAGCGGGTTGTGCGTTGGTGTTCGGATCAGGTGGTCACAGGTTCAAAGTTCAAACCCCACAGTCAGCATGTCGCTGTGTCCCTGAAGACACAACGACACCACAAATTGCTCCTGTGGGGATTGTCCACAGTATTGAGTATGTAAGTCGCTTTGAAGTATCTATCAAGTAACATGTAATGTTATGGAAAAAGTATAGTGAAATAAAAGTACTCAGTAAAAGTATAATTGAACAGTCAAAAATAATCCTTGAATACAGTATGAATAAAGGCAGTAACTTAGTAAACTCACCAATCGATCAATATTTTTGTAAAATAACATTTTGTATAATAAATACTTGAACTTTTGTTCCTTAATGTAATCTTTAGAAATATAATCAACATAACATAAATAACAGGTGCAATACAAAATAAATTAAGATTTAAATATTATGCAAAAGGTGCTTAAATGTTGGTTTTGACAACGTATATTTTTCTTAAAAGGTACTTTTAACAGAGATTACATTATAGCACAAATTCATTTGGAAATAAACAGCATTTAAGTTGCATCAAATATTGAATTCTCGACAAAAGAGCTGTTTGGTTTCGCTGTAAATGTAAATAAACACCTTCCTATATTTACAGTATATGAGGCATTAAGTTGAATGCAGGTTATGAGTCGTGTGTGTGAGACTCTGATGTACATGACTGTGTGTGCATCAAAGTGTGTATCTACGTCCAGCTGACTCAGTTTGTTTGTGTTTGGTCTGAGGCCCCGGGGCCCGGCAGCTCAGTGACAGACGGGCTGCTCTCGGACTCTGAGAGAAATATTGTTTCATGCAGCTTCTCGGTTCCCATGAATCCGAGCTGTGTGTCCGAAGCTGGCAGTCGGAGAGCGGCCGCCACATCAATTCATCAACACGCCAATCGCCAGATACATGTGGTGTCTCAACACAGTGTGCCAGAGCTGTGTGTGTTTGTTTCTGTGTGTGTGTGTGTGTGTGTGTGTGTGTGTGTGTGTGTGTGTGTGTGTGTGTGTGTGTGTGTGTGTGTGTGTGTGTGTGTGTGTGTGTGTGTTGGTGTGTGTGTGTGTGTGTGTGTGTGTGTGTGTGTGGATGGTGACAACACTTTCATGAAGTGAAGGAGGT
>NW_011345984.1:0-5301 GCF_000735185.1 Notothenia coriiceps | reverse complement strand
CAAATATCATCATAGCTTGTCTCTGACAGTAGTATGTCACACAATTACAAATACAAGAACCTGTCTCAGGCTTTGAACTCTAGTTGTGTTCCCATTGTGACAAAAGCAATATCAGTAATGTGTTTTCAACTATTTATTTGTTTGGTGTATAGTATATCAACAAAACATGATTGCTGCTATACTTCCTGTCAACATACAGTAAACCAGACATACACAGATAATTTGGAAGCTAATGCCAGTTTATCTTAGACCAGTATACCTCACCTAATGCATACCTGTTATTTTGCAGGCTTCTGTTGACCCTTTTGAGTAGAGGCCATGTAGCTCAGGGCACCTACTGCCAACACTGAAAACATGATACAGCAATTCAGTTTGATATAGAAGTTTGCATTCTGCTGTCCTAACAGGCATCTTTAATATGATCACTCTGGCCATGAAACACAAAGGTGACAACTAACATGCAGTGTCAACCAGAAACGAACTGTACTGGGTCTACCATACCTGTTCCCAGGGTGGTCTGTTTACGCCTACTTGGGCTGCTGCTGTAAACAAACAGATCTGCCTCTGAAGTTTACTGGCCAGGCCTGAGAGAGACAAGTAGAGACCAGCTAAACATTATGTGCACTGCAGCTCAGCCTGTGTAAGAGTATGTCTGTCGCACTACAACGCCAGTAAACAATATATTGAGTGGATGAAGACGTTCATGATGAATGACCGAAAAACAACTGGGGAAACTCGCACAGGACAGGCTAACGTTATCGGCTACCATCTCTAAAATCACGGTTCTCTAAAATCATGGTTTGGCTCCTTTTAGGGGCAAACAGCGACAAAATACAGTGACTTAAGCCCCGTTCTTGACTCACATGTAGCCTAGCTAACGTTATCTTGCAGTATGTTATTAACTAACGTTAATTGTTCTCGTCTTCATGTGGGTAACGAATCTTTAAGCAAAACAGCATTTATCAAACGTGTTTTCATTTAAAGTAAAGTTACGTTACCTGTTGACTGGTGAGCTGGAGCGTAGTCTGCTGGAATGACCTCTCAACCACGTATAGTTTCGACTTTATTCTCGTAACATTACGACTTTATTCTCGTAACATTACGTCTTTATTCTCATAATTATGACTTTATTCTCGTATTATTACGACTTTATTCTCGTAATTATGACTTTATTCTCGTATTATTACGACTTTATTCTCGAAATCTCTCGATTTTCTCTTAGTGTGGCCCTAATACTCCGTCGTAAAAACCTGATGTGAGCACTTGCAGAAAAAATATCGGAGCTTGTGTGTATACATTTACACTTGTATAAAATATCCACATATCTGTGAACCAAATTTGAAGTCACATAAGAAAAGAAAAAGTTGCGTAGCTTGTAGAAAAAAAATGAACTTAGTGATGAAATGTTTACTTAATGTTTAAATGTCTTACTTTTTTTTAATATATTTTCCATTACAACTGCAACTTGGTTATTACAACCTCTCAAATCAGTCCTTACAACTTCACGAATCTGCTCTGTGGCAGTATAAATCGACAAATCTGCGGCCTTGACTTGTGCTACACTTCTTGCGATGAATGTGTCGCAAAAGCAATTTTCACCTGTAGATGTGGGGGAGGGAGGGGGGTTGGAGCGAAGGGGCGGAGCTATCAGAACGACGAGGCTCGGGTCAGTCACACAGTCACAGCCATAGTCAGGTCGAACCGGATGACTGCGGGGCTAACGGTCGGCTACCAGTCCGCTGACATGGCGCGTCAATCAATGGTAAGTTTTGCCCATTACTTCCCCAGTATTACTTTGAATATTATTATTGTGATTGAGGATTAAATCCGCTATAAAGACCACCATTTTATATTGTGCAGTTTAGTGGCAAAATAAGTCAGTTAGCCAGCTAACGCTAGCTTTGTTGAGTTTATGCTAGCTAAACAAGTAGTGGTTGTAGTCTATACAGCAGTAATTCATATATTATAGCCTACTGCTTTGGCATCAACAGTTGAATAACCGTTCATGAAAATAAAACGAATTGAACTGTACTGAAATAATGCCAAGTTTTATAATTGTCTTGGGCTCCTGCTGTGTTTTTAAAGGCTTTGTAAATTATCCATGTTATTTTCTATTTAGAACCAAGACTTCAGAATCTTAAAATCCCTTGACGTTTGTATGCAATTGTGCTAAATTCAACACTGGAATCAAGCAAATGTGAATATGTTTTAAACATATTAATATTTGAAACATTGTTTGCATGACAGTTATTTATATTTTGATATCACTTAACTATATGTTTAATACATTTAAGTCAAGGTAAGGTACATGTGATGGTAGCTAGTTAGTGCTCTTACCTGTGAGGCCTCCTCCAAACAGCATAATAACCAGACTGTACCATTAAAACTAAGTACCAGTTCTAGATCCTTGACTTTAGACAAACAATTCAAAAGACAACATGTATTTAAAGACCAATCTTTATTTGAAGGTGCCTCTTAACCTGATATATTAGTTATACAGTAATAGTATTGACAATCTAAAAAAACTGAGCAACTCAACAGTCAACTTTATATTTCTTATTGTCTAAAGCGTTTATTATTTTCATTTTCCCCCTCTCATATTCAGTGTGGACGGATTGAGACAGCGTGGTGTCCAGAGAGCTGCAGAGACTTCAGGGAGAAACCTCCGTGTGATGGACGTCCTGTCTGTTGGTTTGGAGAGGACTGAGGGCAATGTTGCCAACTTGGCGACTTTGTCGTTAAATTCGGCGGCTTTCCAAACCCTCCGGCTACTTATTTTTGTCAAAAGCGACTAACGACTTATCTAACGACTTGTAATGGTGTTATTAGGGACTTTTCTGGTGTTTGGAGACTCACATAGTGTTCAGCAGTTAACGAGCAGCGGGTGCTGCCGTGAGCCCCTCTGCCCCTGCTCTGCCCTCCCATAGTACTCACAGGCGCTAGTTGCCTCCCGCAGCAGCTCAGCTGCAGTCAGAGCAGAGAGGAGACAGCCACACCCTCCCGCGTTGAGACTGTAAATGAATTGTGCATGCGCCAAGCCGTCCTGGTTTTGAGCGAGATTTAAAATGTAAATGTTTCTTCACTGTCACACTATAATAAATAACTGCCTTTGCTTTGCATTGACTCACAGACAGCCTCAGTCACTTAATCACCTCGTCCACTGTGTGTGTGCCTCTCTGTGACAAGCTAAACATTCACGTAGGTCATCATGTCACAGTCTAAACTGTAATCACAAAAGTACAGAAAGGAGTGGGAATCAAACCCTGAGTTTAAAAGGATGGTTGAAGCCATTTTTTGGAGATGACACACGGGCATACTGCCTTTATTGTAAGGGAGATTTCTTCTAAAAACTATTAAAACTACTTTCTACTTTTTCTAATAGAGACATTTCTGATCTACTGTCATCTGGATTTACTCTGGTTTCAAGTTTTGGTCCTCCTTGAAGGGGGTGGAACGTTTTTTTACCGCCATTACATGATATGCAAATTAGGCAATGATGTCATTTAGGGACTTCTGGCGACTTTTCAGACAGCCAACAGCTACTTTCCCTACTATGGAGTTGGCAACACTGACTGAGGGTCTTTCCTCAGCGAGGAGGACAAGGCCTGATGGAGGAGCCCATGCTGATACCAACTGCACAGGCCTAGTCTGTCACTTTATTTGACTAAATGTGTTTACTTATACATTTAATAGGTTTACACCTTCTGTCCATATGTGCTTTTTATTTAAAACATTTGATTAACTTTTGGGTCACGTTCAAAATAAATTGTATTTGCACTCCTTTCGTACATTATTCTTACTGAAAATGTTAGATTACACATTCACATCTGACTGAAGATTGGCCCCATTTATTTGTGACGTTGCAAACTCTGCCGTACAAGGCACAAGTGATGTGAAGCTCATAAAGTGATGCAAATAGAAATAATCAGCTGATGTAATGTGGATATGGAAATAGGTGCACAGATCAGCTGACAGTGTTTTCACAATAAAAGTAGTTTCTTAGTGAATGTCCTGTACTGGTCTTAAAATCTCATAACATCAGCTTTTAATGTTCCTCTTGGATGTTCCTCTTGACCCTCAGAGAAGGAGAAAATGTTGAGTCGTGTCTTTCAGGCATGTCCTTTCCTAACAAAAATTACAGGAAACATAAAACATATTATTGCAGAACAAGTGTGTTATTTATGAAAGAGATGTGTTTGTGTGTTTAGGGGCTGTAGATATAATTATTTTGTAATTGTAATGTTTTTATTTCAAAAGTGAGCTATAAAAACAATCAGATTATGAATGAACAGTATGAAATTCATCAACAAATTCATTTTATTATCAAAATAATATTGAACTGTTATCAAAACGTAGTGCAACTGTAGAAGCTTGCTCTGTTGTCCCACTGAAATAATAACTTTTACCACGTTTTTAACAGACAATATTGAGAGATAAATAGTAGCAGTTCTCACTATGTGTTAAATATCTTTGCCTTCAATACATTAAATTAGAAAGCTGACAAAATCATATTGCTTGTTAACATCTAAATGTAACTTTTTGCATGGAAAAAACCCTCAACTTAACTGATGTGTAGGTAATCTTGTATTGTTTAATGGAATGTATATCAGTGTATTCAAGTCAATACTTCATTTATTTAAACCAATATCTTTCTTGATTCTTTATACAGTATGAAAAAAAGAGTTTTTGTACCTGAGCTGAAGTTCACTGCTGTGAGGAGTCCAGTTCTGTCTCTCACTCTCTGGTCCAGCCTGCCTGCATCACCTGGACACCTTAAACAAACAAATATATATGTAAAGTACCATGTGTACAAACAATATAACTGATTATCTTCTGTTGAACGGATTGTGTATTTTCCGAGTCAGGGTCCTTTTTATTTTACTGTAACTTTGGAAGTTGTGTAACCAATGCTTACTGTTTATTTGATACCCATTTGGTAATGCAATTAATAAAAACAGCAAGGTTTGGGTTCGTTCTTCAGATATGACTGACGTTAACGTGTAAGCTCAATAATGAACTCCAGCTCAACCAACCATATTGTAATATCTAACTAATCATCTTGAAATTTGACATTAATAATTGTAATACACACACATCTTATTGTGAGGTTGATTTCACATACACTACTTCGACATTAGCTTGTCTACATACTTGAGCTTAGCCAATTTAAATTAACCTTAGCGATGCATACAGTTCCTACCTACATAATAAAATATCTCTCTAAGTTACAAGGATGACCTTATTTTATCAACCTCAAACCGAAGTTGTTTGTTCAACAGTATTATCCCACTTTACGCGTAT
>NW_011345983.1:0-2787 GCF_000735185.1 Notothenia coriiceps | reverse complement strand
TTCATCAAGCCCAGAGTAAATGCAGCTGTGTACCAAGAGATTTTAGAGCACTACATGCTTCCGTCTGCTGAAAAGCTCTATGGAGATGAGGAATTCATTTTCCAGCATGATCTGGCACCTGCCCACAGTGCCAAAACCACCAGTAACTGGTGTACTGACCATGGCATTACTGTCCTCGATTGGCCTGCAAATTCCCCTGACCTGAACCCCATAGAGAATATGTGGGGTATTGTGAAGAAGAAGCTGAAAGACACCAGACCCAACAATGCTAATGAGCTAAAGGCCGCTATTGAAGCATCCTGGGCATCCATAACACCTCAGCAATGCCACAGGCTGATTGCCTCCATGCCACGCCGCATTGATGCAGTAATCCGTGCAAAAGGATTCCCAACCAAGTACTGAGTGCATTAATGGACATTTTCAAATGTTTGATTGTGTTTTGCTGTTATAAATCTTTTTTTTTTACTTGGTCTGAGGAACTATTCTAATTTTTTGAGATAGGATTTTTGAGTTTTCTTAAGCTGTATGCCATAATCAGCAATATTAAAATAATAAAAGGCTTGCAATATTTCAGTTGATTTGTAATGAATCCAGAATGTATGACATTTTTGTTTTTTTAATTGCATTACAGAAAATAAAGAACTTTATCACAATATTCTAATTTTCTGAGACAGTCCTGTATTTATAAAGCTTCCTAGTAGATAGTGTTTCTCCTTGTCACAATATTCTCAGTAAATCCTTAGAATATGACGTTTTTCTAAGAATTTCCCTTCACAAATAAGACCAGATCCTTTGTGAATATTAAAGTTATTCACACTTTTTTTTGAAAATCTAGTGTATACATAATTTTCCTACACATTGATTCACTGGTGTCAAGTTGCTCTTTAAGAAAGCTCCTTAGGTGAATGAAAGGGAACGGACTTTGTTTGTATTAAGATATCCTGATATGGATCCACCGTGAGGTATGGATGGATGTTGTTATCCAGCATGTGCACTACAGTAGCTTTCCTCTGTTGTTGTGTGATGTTTACTGTGGCCACTTCCTGTGGTAAAGGGGCACGGTCCGGGGGAAACAAGCCTTGCTAGGAACCATTAATTTAAAAAAAATTCAATTCTGGTTTGTGCGGTTAACTTTGTATTGGCTACAAACAACACTAGACTGTTTACTCTACATGTCAGACCAATTGTAGAGTTAGGAGCCCTGTCTGCTCAGGAACATTAGTTAGATTATAGGTTAATGTCATACGGAAGTGACATATTTTTTTGGAGTCCTGCTGCTAGTTCTCGTTTGAGGAACAAGCTTAGGAAAGGGAATATGTGTTTGGCTCTCCTTTTTTTGGGGAGAATTTGGGTGTTAGGTCCTACTATATGTTTATTTTGGTTTTTTGTTGTTCGTTTCTCCTGCTTTCCATTAAATAGGCCCCATGCTACCTCTTCATATACTTCCGGGTCACATTTTATGGTTAATGTAACAGGAAATGGTGGAGCATGTCTGAGACTTGTCTCTTGGAATGTTAAGGGCAGAATATTTTCCCACTTAAAATATCTTAAAATTGAAATTGCCTTTTTACAAGAAACTCATCTGACCACCAAGGGCCACCATAGGTTAAAGGCATCATGGGTTGGCCAAACCTTTCATTACAATTTTAGTAGTAGAGCAAGAGGCGCAGCTATTGTGATGCATAAAAAAATACAGTTCAGCCCGACTAAGGTTATAGCGGATCCTCAAGGTCGCTTTGTCTCTGTTCCCTCAATAATATCAATGTTGTTCTCGCCAATCTATATGCGCCCAACTGGGATGATGAAGCATTCATGGGAAAGGTGATATCATTATTACCTAACCTAAACTCCCACCATTTGATTTTGGGTGGTGATCTCAACTGTACAATGGACCCGCATTTAGACAAATCTAATAATAATAATATATTTGATTTATAAGCGCACTTTTCATTTGCGTAAACAAAACTCAAAGTGCTACAAAATAAAAAAAGGTGAAACAAAACAACAAAAACAATAAAAACAATAAAAAAATATTAAAAAAATATTAAAACAACTAGGGATGTCCCGATCACCTTTTTTTGCTCCCGATCCGATTCCGATCATTTGATTTTGACAATTTGCGGATACCGATTTTTCCCGATCCGATCTTTATGCAATGCATTAAGAGGAAAAAAAGCATTCAAGTTGTCCCTTAAGGTTATTTTTTTATTTAAATTGGATATTCTATCCAACATGGATATAGCTTCTTTTTTTCACAGCAGCATTAGATCAGTTCAGTTGTGCAGCATTGGATCAAAACAAAATAAAGCTTATCAGTACTCGTTAGCTTACTGCTACAATTAGACACTGCGCCCTGCCCACTCTGTTGCCAGATTTGAGAGAAATAAGCAACCAGGTCTATGAAAACAAGCCCCAAAGAAGCAACACATACATGATGTTGTGTAATTTGAAACCAAAACTAAGGCCTCAAGATGACTTTAAGAATTGCAAAAAATGGTCAGTTTTGTTTTGTAACATTGAATAAAAAAAAAAAAAGTATTTAAAAAAAGATTGTAAAAAAATAATCCCGATCCCCGATATTTTTCTCCCGATTCCGATCTTTTCAAAATCACGTGATCGGCTCCGATCCCCGATCACGTGATCGGATCGGGACATCTCTAAATTTAACCTCTTAAACCCGGCCCCCCCGATACCGGGGGGAAAAACGCGTCACTGCAGGAGACAGCGTCCGGGGACTTCTTAATATTTAAAAACCTGTGAATGTGTTAAACTCAAATAACGGGAAAA
>NW_011345982.1:0-3433 GCF_000735185.1 Notothenia coriiceps | reverse complement strand
CACACACACACACACACACACACACACACACACACACACACACACACACACACACACACGTCCTTCCTCTGAGTTGAGCATATGGTGTGTCTGTGATGAAGCCTGCAGGGATTCCTCTGAAGGTCAGCTTCTTCTTCATCGATGAATTAGCCTCTTCCTCCCTCCCTCGTGTGAAAGCCTCTCTACTCGTCTCTTCATAAAGCCTCAGTCAGATCCCTTAGGCTGGAGCGGCACTTGTGTTTCTATTTTTCAGTATTTAATCTCCTCTACGGAGCTGCAGTCGAGATGAATTCCCCGCCAGGCAGCGAGTCAATCGATCCAGTGAAGAGGAACTCCAGCTAAAGGGCTGACGCTGAGAGACACTTCAGGCAAATGGCAGGAAATGGAGGGCTGTCTATCCTTTTCTACATTCATTAACACATTCCCCAATTGAATGCGGTGACATGCATAGAGATGATTAATGTGGTCGCTGACAGCTTGTAAATTGACTCATTACTGTCAGTCACAGCGAGGGGATTGTGTTAATTGACCTTTGAAATCTTTATTAAGTGCCATCTTACTAACTCACTTTTGAGTCCCTCTACTTTTATTAAAGATTGATAAAGTATAATTCTACAAATTGTTGTTTGTGTTTGAAACCCAATGGCTCCGACTGACCCTCATTAAACAGATGGAAGCTAAGCTGTTTGTCTTACACACGCAGACACACGCACGCACGCACGCACGTTTGTCACACACACACACACACACACACACACACACACACACACACACACACACACACACACACACACACACACACACACACACACACACACACACACCGAACATGACAATGATATGGCCCCAGGTCCCATGTCATGGCCATTTCTTCTGATCATAATTCCATTGTTGAGGTCTACTAGAATAGATTTACATTGTTCAATGTTCCAAACTCAAATTGGTTTCTCACACAGCATCTCTGTATAGTATGTGTATTCATTGCTTGTTGGAGCTCCTGCCCCCCCCCCCCCCTCCCTGTGAGCCCAGTGGCCGTCTGCGAGACAGCGAGACACAGCGAAACCCAGCCTGAACACACACACACCCGCAGCCTGGCTGTGAGTCGGTGTGTGCTCACACACCGAGAAATGTGAGCTCAGTTCCTCCCTTGGTGTTTAGATTTCATGTAGCAGAGTCATATTGATCTGAAGTGCTTTTTGATTTAATGAAAGTTACCAATACCAGTGTCAGCACTCCGGTCTGTCATTCCTTCAGCTGAAACACATCAACACATCCACCAAACACTTTAGATTTGAACTCTCCTGCTGACAGCTCAGCTCCATTACAGTGCATTTCCTTTAAAGCGACAAATGCTTTTTTTTTTCTACGAATGACCGACTTTTCAACTTTAATCTCTTGTTCTTTAAATGACAGTTAATACTTTTCTGCTCTCAGGGCTTACACATGCATGTCAGCTTCGTTCATCTCTTCTTGACACTTGAACTGCCTTCAGCTCTTCCTTTCAGATATTAATCCAATTATATTCAGCACTTCACTTTACCAAAAATACTTAGTCTGACTTCACCTAAAAGGAGACTTGTTTCCAGGTCTATCATCAGGACATTTTAACCAATCAATTATTGCTTAATTGATATAAAAGAAATATGTAATTATATGTAAAAGAAATCTAACTTCCTCTAAATACAACAGTTCAAATGAAAGTGCATTAACACAGCAAACCTTTTATTACTAATACATCTTCCCTTGAAAACCTCAAACTATCTCTCGATGTATTTCCTAAATGAAGTTTACTTATGATTTGTTTTATAATTGACATGTTTTTTTATGTCCTGGGCTATGATGGATGATGTTTTTGATATTCTTTTGTGTAATCTGTTCTCAGCAAATTCCAATCAGCAGGAAAATGAATACATTCAAAAATATCAATGAAGTCTTTGCACTCCTTACTGTACATGCATGGAGAAAATACATCCGAATGATTTGTTGTTATAAAACGGACAGGTCAAATCAAGCAATCTGATTGGTTCTTAGCCGTGGTATAATGAGCGTATATCACGGGGAGAATTGTAGGTACTTTTCACAACAAGTCAGTATCCCTCCGCGCCTGAGAAAAGCTACAACCGTTACAACTGTTACATTACGTCTGTTACGAAACAAACTAACAAAGCTTAAGATGGAAACATGTAAGGGATAATGTTAATTATACTCCTTCAGCCCCATGTTAACAGGAGGAAGTCAAACACCTCATTTGTCTTGTTTTGCAGAATTGAAAGGACTTTCTTTTGCCAAACACTGAGCAGCACTTGGTCAAACACACAGTCTTTCATTAAAGCCCATTACTCAGTTCTTGTTCCATGCACGGTTGAATTGCGTAATTTTTCCCCAACCCTGTAGACAGTTATTTGGACGCCATCATCCATCCTAATTTGTTTCAGGGAGACAGATGGAGAGGAGGGAAATGAGACAACGAATTGAAGAAGGGGACGCTGTTCTCGTGTTCAAGAACCAAAACATGTTGACAATATTTCGGACTCCCTGCTGTCAGCCGTGAAGTAAAGGAAGGAGGATATAAATACAGGTGAGAGGGGAAGCAGCGGGGAATGAGATCAAACTGGAATACTGACGGAGGGGAACGTGTTGAAATGTGTGTTTGTGTCAGAAGATTTACTCGGTTATTTTAAGGGGAAGAAGTGCGGGTGGGAAATGTCTAGAGTTGTTATTTAATCAATAAATTGGTTACACATGTCGAGAGGTTTCAGACAACTTCAAAACAAAGTTAGAATTTCTAAATGGAAGTGTTTCAGACTCAAACAAATTCAATAACTGTCTCAGAAAACCACTTTTAAATTATTCAGTCCAAGAGTTTTTATTTGTTAATTCGATGCTTACTTCTATAAATCTGTTTGTTTTCGTCTAAATAAATAAGCAGCAGGGGCTCTTTAAATGTGTCATTATGGAAGTTAAATGCTAAAATGATTATTATAATTCCCAGGCGCCTCAGGGGTTCTCTTCTGCTCCTGCTGAGATGTTCATAATTACAAAATGTTAATTATTTAATTATTTATTTTGCATAATAGTCAGCATAAATATTTAAACGTATTGACAAATGTAGAGCCCGATCACCGTGGATAAAGATGTCTAGGAAGTCCATTTGTATTTTCACCTATTGTTTGGTTGTGTGTATCAAATTAATGCTGATTTTTATGATTAAAATGTGCATTAAATCATGTCTTCGTGCTTTCTCAAATGCATCCTCTTCTGTTTCCTGCGGATGCAGATATAACAACACAAATGTTCCTCATGAAGAAACCTCTTCAGCAACTTGACAACACATGCAGCATAGAGAACATTCAGCAACGTGAGGAGACATGCGCGGTGACGTTCAGGATTATGAAGCTGGACAACTGTCTCTTGTTGTTGGAAACGTACCTAA
>NW_011345981.1:0-4254 GCF_000735185.1 Notothenia coriiceps | reverse complement strand
CCCCCCCCGAGGGTCCGCACCCCCCCCCAGATGGAGGGGAGGTGACGGAGAACGGGCTGAATGCCCCTCTGGACTTCAGCACCTCCTCGCCCTCCTCCTCCTCTGAGGACCAGCAGCCGGTCAACCTGAGCGATAGACTGCTGCCGGCGGGAGGGTCGCCAACAAACCACAGGAAGTTCCCCGTCAAAACAGAGTACAACAACAACAACAAGGTGAGGAGTTGTTGTTATTGTGATGTGCTTTTTAAATGATCTGGTCAATTCTAAGGATTTCTCACATTGTGTTGATGCTACGTTTGATTATGCATGATATCCAGGTCTCACTCTCTGAAGGTTAATGTAGGTTTGGTCTTTAGATGGCAAAGAAATAGCAGTTTAGACAACAATGTATGTGTATTCTCTAGGGAAGATGCAATGGAAAGCTCCATAAGTGCCAATAATTGACTTTGTAGATGGGGTTAGTGAAAGAACTAGTATTGTAGTCGAGACCACCTTATCCGAGACCAAGACATTACCAAGACCGGAGAGTAGCAAGGCCAAGACAAGAGCAAGACTTTAAGAGGTCGAGACCAAGACAAGACCAATACCAAATCAAGACCAAGATTTTAAGAGGTCGAGACCAAGACAAGACCAATACCAAGTCAAGACCAAGACATTAAGAGGTCGAGACCAAGTCAAGACCAAGACTTTAAGAGGTCGAGACCAAGACATTAAGAGGTCGAGACCAAGACAAGACCAAGACATTAAGAGGTCGAGACCAAGTCAAGACCAAGACATTAAGAGGTCGAGACCAAGACAAGACCAAGACTTTAAGAGGTCGAGACCAAGACTTTAAGAGGTCGAGACCAAGACAAGACCAAGACCAAGTCAAGACCAATACTTTAAGAGGTCGAGACTAAGACAAGACCAAGACAAGACCAAGACAAGACCAAGACCAAGACTTTAAGAGGTCGAAACCAAGTCAAGAACAAGTCTTTAAGACAGGGATCACCAGTAACAGCTCTGATTCCTCTCTTGTCTGTTTTCTCTCTCTAGTCCCCGCCTTACAGCTCAGGAAGTTATGACTCTGTGAGTATGAGCGCCGAGGATCTGACCTCCGGTCGGGCGATGATGATCGACGAAGATGACGACGATCACGACGAACACGACGACAGCGACAAGATCAACGACGCCGAGGGGAGCGACCCCGAGAGACTGAAGGCCTTCAACGTAAGTCAAAGTCAGGGGGGTCCAAACTTTTTCACAGAGGGCCACATACAGAAAAATATGCGAAGGGCTGGGCCGCTCACTAGAGGTTTATCGCTTCATAAGTTCAGTTCAGTCAGACCACTCACGTGTTTCTTTTTATGTTTATTAGAAGCAGCATATAGTTTGAGTTTGGCGTCTAGGTGGGACAGGCGAGCAGCAGCACGTGAACGCATCAGCAATGTGACCGAGCAGCAGCATTAGCGAGGCAGAGGCAGGCAGATCTGGCAGCTTAAATAGAGCGGCATGTTTAGGAGACTGTGTTTGGTTGGTTGTGTTAATGTATCATTGGTGCTCGAGTTGACTGCCTGAACTAGCTCGCAGGCTTCGGCTCATTTAAAAGTTAGCAAAATCAATCAAAAGTAGGTAAATGATGCTTGTGAGTGTTGGCAGCTCACCCCTTAAAGCAGAAGCCTCAGATTGATTATAATAAGGAGAAATAGGAAGGCTGTATTTCAAGCTTGTTATGTAAATAAGTCATTGGGCTTTTTGCTTATCAACTAACTTAGAAATGTTAGAAAATGTTTCCAACTTTAATTGACTGAATTTATTTGAAAGGTGGTTTTATTAACACATGAATACCACTGTTTAATATATTTTTGAAATATATATTTAAGAAGTTCAATATAAGACAAGCACAAGTTTCATTTGTGGGCCGTATTACATTATACTTTTTGAATTTGCTGAGGGCCAATCAAAGTGAAAGTCAACTTCATTGTGAATCTTTGAGTTTGTGTGTACAGACAGAGAGGTCGAAATACCGTTTCCCACAATCCCGAATACAAAAATACATATATAAAAATATGTATCAAAATATGTATATATCTATATATACACAATCAACAGACATACATGTGCACACATTAAGACCTAAATAAAAGCACAAAAATCAATATATATAAAATATCAGTCACGAAGAACGACTGTGATTACATTCATGCAAAACACCAATTAATTACAGCTCTGAGATTATCTTTAAATACAGAATAATAGGTATGATTTAACAGGGAACTCCTTAAAATGAGCCACACTTAATTGTTCCTCTGAAAAGAAAAACGTTCCCAGGAATTTCACGGACATTTTGAGATTTATGACTTTATAATCTCACGAAATATTTCTCGTAAATTCACACCTTTAACACCGAAATGACAATCAAGTTTTCTTTCGTAGTTTTGTGAATTTATTCCTGTATTGAATCTCAGAGAATATTCATGTTTTTCATGTTTATTTATGACTTTAAACTCAGAATGTATTTGTTTTATTCTCCCAAATGTATGGCTTTAAAAAGGCAAAGTCAACCAAGTTTTCTTTCGTAGTTTTGTGAATTTATTCCTGAAAATTCGGGAGGTTTTTCTCATCAAGTTATTACTTAATAATCACGTTTTCTTTTTCTCAATCTCATTTCGGCTCACTATTTCTTTGACCCTAACACTGTGTTGTATATTTTTAAGATTATTTCTTTATTTAAAAGAACTGCACATTGTTAATGTAAGTTTGCATGGAGCTCATGTCCAAAATTAACCTTTTATTATCAATATTAAGCATTTGAAACCTTGCAAAAACGTAAAAAAAAAACTACATTAATGTTCCGTTAAGTATTCAACCGAGTGCATCGCGTAGCATTTCGTATTTTATTTATTATTTTACATTTTGAAGGCTCTGGGTTGCTCTGGTGTCCAATGCCCATCATGGATTAATAAACATTTGGATGATCTAGTGATTTGATTTGCTCCGACTTGATTCATTACAGTCTCCTCGTATTTATGCAACTACAACAGCAGGAACCAAGCTAATATTATAGTATGGGTTTTCCCCTCCAGAGGTTCAGACAAAGAGAGCTGGTAATGGATAGTTATCTGTTCTGTTAGATCAGGGGTGTCAAACTCAAATTCACAGTGGGCCAAATTTAAAAAATGGGTACTAGTCGAGGGCCGGACTGGTTCAACGTTTATTGCAGAACGTATTGAAATGAACTTATTGCACATATTAAACCTGGAACTAAAAAAGCTTAAATGATTGCCTATAAAAACAACATTAAATAATAAGCTGCATTAATTTCTTATGGCTCTATCTGCAGCTTTTCCAGAGTCATTTCTTATGATTACATTTTCCCACAGGCCAACAACAGTTTCAACAAAACTATTTCCCTCAAAGAGAAACCAAACATGCCCTGTTGTCGTGAGAGAGAAAGTGCAGAAGGAAACATCCATTAAACTCAGTGTGCTGCTCTGTGATGCTAGTTCAGATACTTGGCATCTCATCTTGGGTGCAAGGTCATCAATGTTTGGGCTCAGGCTCTGAGCTGAGGAGACCCTCAGGATGGAGTGAAGGTGTGCAATATACCGACGGGCCAGATCTAATAGGAATTAGAAATTATCTTGCGGGCCGAAATTAAATCCACCAAGGGCCTGATTTGGCCCCCGGGCCTTGAGTTACAAGAAACCAAAAACAGGATCAAAAGTCCACGAAACAATCTACCCTCATCTCCATACTGTCTCACTTTTCTTTCTTTATACATTTTCTGAAACCTAACAATGTTCATACAGCCCTTTAAACCATTTGGTAAAGAATTACACAGTTTAACGCCAACTACAGAGACACTGACAACTGATGTTGAAAGTTACATTCAGTAACAGTCAATCATTCAATTAAATATTTACATTTTAACAGCCTTGACACCATAAACAGTGTATTTGTGAGTTCTCTAGTACGTGCCTTATGCAAAATTCTCACTGCTTTTTTCTGAAGTATAAATCGTAGATACTTCCTTCAACTCTCCAACGGTCCCCCCCCGTTGTTTACACCCTTTCTGTTTTTCACTTTGACCTTGCATTTATCTGTATCCCTTCCCATCTGTGTGGTGAGGAGTTGAGAGGTCAAAGTGGTCAAGCATGGCCGCCGATTAACCCCGAACAAACTTACGTACAGTTCGTCAGCAGTCCCTTCCCTGAACCCCACACACACACACACACACACACACACACACACACACACACACACACACACACAC
>NW_011345980.1:0-3168 GCF_000735185.1 Notothenia coriiceps | reverse complement strand
GTAGCATGTAAGGGCGGTAACGCGAGCAATTTCTCTAAACATTTAGAAAAGTGCACCACATTCAGACGGAGGAATGCACCGGGTTCGACTGTCTTTCTAGTAGCCCCCCCATCCACGAGTAACTTTTCCACGTCAGGTATTATGTATGCTAGCAGCAACACATGGAGTTCACTCAATTATACAAACATGGGTTAATGATTAGAGGTAACAGAGTTACTCTTTATTTTGTTAACGTTTCAGCTATTCTGTTTACAGTTCTGTCATCACATTATTTAATACGATTTGTTAAAACATTGTTGTTTCTTTTGATGTGAAATATTATTTATTTAATTTAAATAAAAAGCAATGTTAGTTTTGTTCACAATTTGTTAAGTTAATTTAATAATATATATATTTTTTTTAATCAAGTATTCATCTTTATTGTCATTGTTAGTCTCCACATGCCTAAAACAACCTCGAGCTAAATCTAAAAGTTGATGGCTAAATAAGAGCGTTTGAGAAATTATGCAACGCATAATAGTCAGAATAGTCGATTAATCGTTTCATTAATCGATAGATTAATCGATTATCAAATTAGTCGTTTGTTGCAGCCTAGTTGTCCCATGTATAAATAAAACGTGTTATTCAGCAACCCTTGCAATTTGGGATTTTATTTTTGGTTGGTAGACCTCGGTGAGCTGGTCATTTCAAAGGTAGCTCACCAGCCAAAAAAGTGTGGGCACCCCTGTTTTATATCTATTACAGGGTGAATCTTAAACTGAAGATTGACTTTAAAGCAACCCAACGGAAGTTTCATGTAAGTTTAGTTCTTTCACTCGTAGCTCGGGCTGTGGGGGTGCTAGAGATGGGAGGACGTTGATACAACCTTTCTAGCCGGAGATATGGCCGCATTTTACAATAAACTTCCGTTGGGTCGCTTAAAAACAAATATCGCAAATCTAATCGCAATCGCAATATCTGTCAGAAAAATCGCAATTCGATTATTTCCCCAAATCGTGCAGCCCTAACGGGTAATAACCGGAAAAGCATGACATGGGACCTTTAAGAAATATATTAGGGGTCAACCGATATTCCGCATTTGACCAGTTATCGGTATCGGCCTTTTTTTTATCAAATTGCCGATAAAACTTTGGCTCTGATGCGGCCGTTTCTCTGGCTGCAGTCTCCACTCTGTGTACACGAGCAATGTCCAGCCCACAGCACTATCTGATAGGCTATTACTGAAGTGTCAATCAACACTGAAGATTTTCCGGGCGGCAGCCATTCAGAGAGGCGGGACCTTCTCAGATTACAGGCAGGTGCGAAGAACGCAGACACAGACAGAGGCTTGCAGCAGCGCTGAGCAGCAGAGCCATACATGTGTTTCGAAGGTAAGTCAGTTGAAAGCCGAAGTTGCAAAAACACCACAATATTATGATCCAATTCTATCAGTTTCCCAGTTACAAAGGGACGCGGAAGTCACTGTGGTGCGGAGGGGTGGCGGGGGGTTCTGCGAGTGGAGTCTTGCAGTTTTTCAGGTTGATATGTGAAGCTCATTAGCTAGCCAACATGTATCTAGCAAATGTTTAGCAAAATATTAGAAGTGAGGCTACTAGACTAATGTTAGGTCTACTGTAATAGCCTCACTTTTAATATTTTGCAAAACATTAGCTAGCACTAGTGTTTTGCAGTTGCTAGCAGCTTATTGGGATTGTATGCTAGACAGGCATTGTTTTGATATAATAAATTAAGCATTATTGTTAGTTAAGCATGTCAGCCTGCAGCCCCACTTTTAACTCTCTGTCTCTCTCTAACTCATTGCAGATGGCTGCACTAAAGAAAAGGGCACAGAGAGGAAACCAGTTATAAGATGTTTAAAAGTTCATTAAACATAATATATGCTTAAATACATTTCAAAGAAGTTGAGTTGTGTTGGAGTTTGTGTCATTCTACATTTTGACACCAAGATTTTCTGATTTTACTGCAAATGTATATCGGTTCCAAATATCGGTTATCGGTCTCTTTGGTTACTAATAATCGGTATCGGTATCGGCCTTGAAAAAGCCATATCGGTCGATCCCTAATAAGCAGCAGATTTTTTTATTAAATATACATACCAAATACAAAATAAGCGGGTATTAAAGTGTAAATGGACAACAAAACGGAAATGAAAAGGCCTGATGGTGGTGCTAAATCCGAGCCTATTACCTGTTCTCAGTCTTTTTCTCATCATGCATCTTCTGTGTAGTGATCCAATATCATTACCATAGCCTTGCCCTTTAACAGTTATTACGAGCCCTTGCTCAGCCTTCACCAAGAGCCCAGCGCCTAGCCTTCTTACAGGATAAGTCACTGATCAAGTCCTTGAAGTCCAGCTTTCTAGCCAACTGGCTTTCAATGGACAGCATGGCAAGACTGCAAAGCCTTATGGGGGGACAGGGCTGCTGAGCCTAGAGATGGATCTGTTGGTCCTGGCACCAGGGGGAGGGACAACTGATTTAGTATGAATAGCTGCTAAAAATGTACCTGCATTTATTAAATGTCAGCTAAAAGAGGAGTGCAGTGAAAAACCTCTGCATTTTCTGTAAAGATATTAACAATACTTAATGTCAGCAAAACATTACAATTATTATTTACAATGGACTAAGCTTAGCTAACAGACTAATTTCCACCACTCATAGACCACACTCACCTTTTATTTTGAAACACTGGGTGACATACTGTCGCCCTTTAGTCCCTCTCTCTTGTCTTTCTCTCCTTTCTTTTCTTTTTGAAAGCCTGACTTTGTTAGTCGTTGAGACATCGTACACACGTAAGTACTAGCATCCCACCCAGAGATGGGGTGGTTACATATTACTTTTTAAAAAAGTAATATATTACACTACTACTCGTTACTTTACTCGTTACTTTACTCGTTACTTTACTCGCCGAGCACGTACGAACTGCGCATGCGTGAGTGGCAATAACTCTCCTTACCAGCCGGCGGCGGTAGTGTGTATCCGTCATTCAAAACAGGCAACAACCGGAAGACAGAGAAGAAGAACAGACTGCGTGATATAAACAAACAACAAATAGCGTATGCGCTAGCTTCACCTTAACATGTGTGCTTTGCAGGTGTTTTTTGAGGTTTGACGTGGTGTTTACAGCAGTGGATAACAGCTTCTGGCCTGGACACAGTTTGCACCTCAC
>NW_011345979.1:0-3001 GCF_000735185.1 Notothenia coriiceps | reverse complement strand
CCTCCTCGTCGTCGTCGTCGTCGTCGTCTCGTACTTGTTACGTACACACACACACACACACACACACACACACACACACACACACACACACACACACACACACACACACACACACACACACACACACACACACACACATACACACACTGTTCAAAGCTGCAGGAAGTGTTGCTCGCCGCTTGTTCTGCCACCCAGAAGTCACACACACACACACACTGGACGAAGACATGAAGACTGACAGCTTCATCAGAAACTCTTTAAATCTGTAAGTCTCAACAAAGGGAGTCATTTATAAACATGCTCTAACCCTAAATCTGACAATATTTATCAACTGGAATTTGGAATATGAATCAGATATCGCCGAGTGAGGACGGACGAATCTGGGTTTTGTTTGTGGAAATGTAGAAACCCAACCTACTTTATTTTCTTGTTTAATTCCAAACTTGATTTCTGTAAATTAACAGGTTTTTTCTCGTCAACCTGAAACATTTCCCAAAGCGTTTTCCTCTGAATTCAGGCCCGGATCCCAGTTGGACTTTCACAGGATTCTTTCCCCGTAAAGTGACCCACCTTCATTTGGAGAATTTCATCATTTCTTTCCAGTAAATGTCTGATTTCCATCTCGAAAAATATCAACGATTTTGCAATGAATAATATTCACGTTATTTGTAGCGAATGAACGGCTTCAATCTCTCACAAGTCCCAGATGCTCTCTCTAAATTCACGAATGATATCTCGATAATATCCACGTCTTTTCACGGAAATGTAAAACTTCACTCTGATCTTGTTTTGGGACAAAATGATTGAACTGGCTTCAGTTTGGTTTCCTTGGTGTACATGTATACAGTATATGAAGCACTTAGATCCTCTACTGTGGACAGAAGTACAATTACACACTTCCAAACAGACACTCAAAACAACTACAAATACAAACTCAGAGAATAAATCCTTTTCCCGTATTTCTTCCACTCAAATCTTAGAGAAAACTCAACATTTCTTTCTTAAAATATATGAATCTTTTACTCGTAATTCACGACTTTAATGTTGGATAAAGCCTCGTTCCTTTAAGGTACATTTGAACTCCCTGTTGTTCTTCTGAATTGTATCTTGGTTCTACTCAAGTGTTTTTTTTATTTATATAAAAAACTAGATTTTCCCTTCATAAAAATGTGGAAGTTTTTCTCTTCAATTCTGACCTTTAACCTCGAGAATCTCCAAACGTCTTTCTCGTCAATGTCCGACTTAAATCTGGACTTTAAACATTTTGATTTCCCTGAACAAGTGATACTGTGAACACCTGCATCTCTTCAGCACACACACACACACACACACACACACACACACACACACACACACACACACACACACACACACACACACACACACACACACACACACACACACACACACACACACACACACACACACACACTACACAACACAACACACACACACACACACACACACACACACACACACACACACACACACACACACACACACACACACACACACACACACACACACACACACACACACACTCACTCTCTCCCCAACACATGGATGGCAGCACCAAATGAAGATTGGATATCCAGAGACGGAGAGATGGAATAGAGAGTGAAGGGGGGATGTGTGTGTGTGTGTGTGTGTGTGTGTGTGTGTGTGTGTGTGTGTGTGTGTGTGTGTGTGTGTGTGTGTGTGTAAGATGTCTCTCTGGTGCTTCGGTCATCCACTCTCAAACCTCTGACTGCAAAGTGCATTCTTATCGGATTGTAAATATAAACAAAACAAACAAACAATGCGCCTGTCACAAGCTTGTTACAGGACTGAAACACGTTTAGGTAGTGGCCAAACTACGACCTCTGCTGATGTTATTCGGGACCTTTTTCCCCTTGTTTTACATTTGCAAAGAGACTTAATGATTCACAGGGTCTAAGAGTATTAAATTGTGCAAAACGCTAAAAAAACTAATTTAGTCTCATTTAATTTGACTGAGCCGAGAGCGTGTTGGAAGCGGAACATAAGGAAAACGGAAATTCTCTATGGTCAGATCCAGTGGCGAGCTGTGACTTTTATACCTAGGCGGAATATGAAAACAGCGGCCCGGGGTGCAAAACGCATCAATGACAGCGTCCCTCTACCACACAAAACAACACCATTTATATCATGAAAGGGCACCCACAGCCAAGTAACAATTACGAATGAATGAAGTCGGCACGGCGGCCCACATTGAAAATGACTTCGGCCTACCTTTGATGGTCAAATCACTTAAACAAAGTCCATCCTCCTGTCCTTTTAGATGAAGCACTTGATGGTGGGTCATGCACTGATCCTTTGCCTCTCCAGTTTATCATTGTAACTCAATCTTGAAAATGACTCGGTTAATAATTTCGCAACGATGTCATCACTATCACTGAAGTGAGCAATCATGAACAAACTTATGCTAATCATAAATCTATCGATTAGATTTATGATTCGAAAATAATAAAAGTAGGGTAGACATGTGGATATTATCCGGCTGAACAAAACGTGCATTTATCTAACAGGTTCGTTTTCCACAAACCTTATTTTGAGTTATTTTCCTAAAACCTATGGAGAAATCCCATTGCGTTTTTGTCGAGGGAACCAGCAGCTTACTTCCGGGTTTTAGGACGCGTCAATGCACCACTATAACACACATGCATAAACTTCACAGCGGGCGGAACTTGTCATAAAGTCCGCGAAAATAAAGCCCACCCATTTAGAGGGAAGATATGATTGGTCAATTGTACTGTCATTTGACATTACTCTCTCATTGAGTTACTATAGCTGGCCCGCTGTGAATCTACAGAGGGACCAAAAGCTCTCCCGTCTTTACAGTATTTAAACGCATTTAACCCTTCACATTCTAACAGAAACTGAACAGGCAGATTTTAAGGATTTATTTCTTTGGAAATTTTATTTTAAATACAATTAAATGAAGTTATTTTGGTAAACCTATGTAATGAAAAATGTAACAATA
>NW_011345978.1:0-3272 GCF_000735185.1 Notothenia coriiceps | reverse complement strand
TTTGAGCTCTTGTGTGTCGAATGGCTGCAAGCGTCTCCAGGAAACAGCCGGTTGGTTTTCTCTCCTCGGTCAGCGGGATCACGTCGGGGAGCTCACCAGATTGTAAACTGTGTTCGTTATTCTCCCGTCCAGGAGAGAAGCTTTAAAAGGAGACTAAATGGAGTCTCTGTGAAAGTTCAATTGGGTACTTTAATTAAAAAAGGCGCGGGTTGGTCACAAGCATGATATTGTTCAGTCAGACAAACAGCTGTGATCCGCTCCTCGTTAGGGAAGAGAAGAGACCCGCTCCCTCGTCCGGTGCTGTTATATATATCCTCTGCTGGCTCCTCCCCGCCAGCCGGCTCGCCTCGTCTCCAATGTCCGTTGTTGCATTTAAACAGAGGATTGGTTCTTTTCACATTCAATATATGCTTAACACGCCTTTTCTCCTCATATTCTCTTTCATCACTTTTCATGTAACACATTCTAAACGCTGTAATCAATACTCTAAAAAATACTTCTCGGCTCGTTTGGTTTCCGGTCATTCCGGATGTTGTCACATGCTACTCTCGTCTGTAAACAATAATGTATTCAAATAAACTGTACCTTCATTTAATATTCAGCATGGTAGTATCTCGACATCTATAGTTGTAGTGTTAAATCAGTAGGCTTCGGTTTGCACACTCCATATCATTTCGCTACTAAATTCACCTCTTTTGGAAATTGTAAATTTACCACATGCTAACTGCCAACCGGAGATGAAAGAGTTTCAGAATAAAGCTTAACAGCTGGTGTTGCACAATAATTTCTGGTTTTTCAGTGTAAAACTGCATTAAAACTGACGGCATGTTTAAACTACATTTCCCCATTAAAACATTGATTTTAATTTCTAACACAAGCAATGTTTTCTTGACAATGTCATAGCTCTGGTCTTACTCTTTAAATAGGAGTAACATTGACAGTGATCAGCATTGTTGTGGTATAGATGTGACGTGCAACGTGACGTTAAATGACATTGAGCTCTTGTTGTCCTCAGAGAACGCTTCGCTGTCTTCTTCTGCCACATCATCTATCTACAACAACTCACCTAAGGCCGTGACCCGTTACACATAAGCTTAAAATATATTCCTTTAACTTGTTCTGGAAATACAGAAACAAGCACTTTTTACTGGACTTTGGTTCCATACATGTCTAATAATTGATGTATCTGGGGTTGTGGATGATCGACCAACACTTCAGATGTTTTGTCAGATGCAAGTCTTTATAGATATTAAACGAGTGTAAATTAAAGCTGCATTTTATATATGTATTGCTGAGTATGTCTTAAGCACTTTAACTGTCTGTACACATCAATCAACAATGAGTTGGCTCAGCGTTAACAAGCTACATCTTAAACAGTACGTTTAGCAGCATTGCCATCAAACAACAAGTAACAACAGACAAATAATGTGTAACTGTCACGTTGAAGGGAAGAAATCGTGACATGTTCCCGTGATACCGGGTTGGCTAAACCCCTTCGGGACAATATGTTAATTAGCGGACATTTGTTGACCACCATCCATGGAAAGTTCCCCCCTGACCGAAGTCTTTACTATCTGACAATGCATTATCAGGCCATAGTGAATTTATTTTAATGTTTTTACTCCAAATGTTGTGAAACATTTCTGATTTTCAGAAATATTTTGTGGTATATTTACACACATTCCCACCCAGAAGGTTCCCAGTACTACAAACTATCACATATGCGTGTCGTTTGTGCATGTTTCCTACTTAAAATCGTATTTACACGACGTGTTTGTACAGTCAAAATCCATGTTGTCTGTAGATCTAAACAGGAACTTAGCAAAACTCAATTTAATTAAACCTGTATTGATCAATTGGTCGATGGATAGATGAGATAACTCCAACCATTCTCACTTGACTAAAACATAAATGAACTGTAATCAATTATAGTGTTTAGTTAAAAGCTTCCATTAAGGGTTTTGTTCATATATTCGGAAATGACTTTTTTAACGATCCACCTCCAAGCTGGAAGCCAGAGACTCTCCGAGAGACTCTTAATCATTGAGGAAATTTAAGCCGGAGCTTCCTTTCTAATAATAAACGTAGATTTTGAGGAGACCTGGGGTGATTTTCATGTGGAAACGACCACATTATTTGACTCAAACTATGAGAATCACACCATTAAATAGCTTGTTTAAAGAACAAGAGACAGCACAGAGGGACGTTTTTTTTCAACGATGGGTTTACACGGCGTAAATTAGCAGGAGATAAATAAACAATTAACGGGCAAAACAAAAATGCATTATGGTGCTTTATCAGAATCTTATCCAAACTGACTAATTAGGAGAAACACTAGACCACCCCCTTGGTTTGTTGTTATCTTAATAGAGGCAGATACTAATTCAAATCTAAATAAAATGAGCAGATTGGGACAAACAAACTTCATATATCAGCAGGAGCGAAACACACAGAGGTGGGAAGTAGTGGAGTACAATGTGAAGCTGACCGTTGAGCGGCCCGACCAAGCAAGGAGGCAGAGAGTTCAAATATAACCCGGTGTGGGCATTTATTACTCTTTGTGGTACATGACACACAGCCTCAATATGACTGTCTCCCGTGAACACAGTCACCAGCAACAAGGACCTCACACACCCAGACTAACAGGAAAACAGAACCTAAATACACACAGACTAATCAAACCAACAAGACACAGGTGAGGAGGGAGGAGAAACACAGGGCACCAGGTGAACACAATCACCAGCAACACACAAGACGGGAGGGGGAACACTTTTCAAACTGAAACAGGAAACAGAGACAGACAAACTAAAACACAAACAGATGCATAAATTACATATAATCACATGCTTCCTGTGCAATGTTTTAGGGTGGAACAAATTAACATACTTCGCCAATAAAGAAGCTATATAATCCGTAACGGAGGCCGTGATCTATGCTCCCAGAGGTCACCTCCGTTACATTCAAATACTTAAGTACATGTTTCTGGTATCAGTGCTTTACTCCACTACTTATTTTTCTGATGACTTTTTACATTGACTTCTTACATGTTGAACTCAAATACCTGTACTTTCTACTTCTTACATGTTGAACACAAATACCTGTACTTTCTACTTCTTACATGTTGAACCCAAATACCTGTACTTTCTACTTCTTACATGTTGAACACAAATACCTGTACTTTCTACTTCTTACATGTTGAACACAAATACCTGTACTTTCTACTTCTTACATGTTGAACACAAATACCTGAACTTTCTACTTCTCTCATGTTG
>NW_011345977.1:0-6522 GCF_000735185.1 Notothenia coriiceps | reverse complement strand
TCACATAGGCCTGCTGTATGCAGAAGTATTATTTTAAGCAACACATTAAGTCGACGAAACACTCGAGTCAAATGTAATTAAAGTCAGATCCACTCGTGTCTTAGACGGGGGGCAGTGATATCATAAACCTGTTAATGTACGCATTCAAACACTTTTTTTTGTACCAACAATATTCACCTTGCAGGTGCAACTATGTGGCTTTTATCCTGGATAAAGTGTTTAAGTCATGGATATTTAAAGTTTAACTTATTCATTTGTCTAATATTATAGTTTACTTTTCATTCAGGAAGTATGACGCTGCGCTGTCAGTACACTTCTCCATGTTTGTGATTGGTCAAATGTTGCTAACCTCGCCCCTTTCATGTGAACGCTCACTCAGCCGGACAGAGGAACCCTGGCTTGAGTTACCGAGTTGATAACCAGCATCGTAGGACCGCTTAGCAAGATCGCGTTTGTTTTGTGTTAGTTAAGCCAAATAACTCAAACATATCATGGGTATGTTGAACTGGATTCGTAGTACAGGCCTCAGGTGTAGGTGGCTTTCGGTATATTTATATTTATGGTTGCTGTCTTTTGCTGCTCCTTTAATTGTGTATTTGTGCTGCTGATCTCTTTTTACTGTTTTCGCCAGTTGCTAGCCTCATTGCCTCATCTGCTCGATTTTGCTTCACGGTCCCTTTCTCTCTCTGCTGAGTGTTTTATTACTCTTTTATTTGAATACCCAACATGCTTCCCCTCTATGAACAGGCTATTTACCTCCCCAGGCAATCCTTATAAAAAACATTGTGCTTTTTAATCTGTGTGCCTGTATGCTTTAAAGTTTCTAAATGTCTCTCAATGAAAACAAGAGCTGAATTAACATCTGCCACTTTTCTCTAGACAGGTGTTATAGCCCACACAGATGCACAGTCAGGTCTTCTACTGTGCAGCGCCAAGCTACATATTCAACACGAGTGCTGCTGTCATTCGATTGCCAGCTGAAAGACGTAATCATATTCCAAGTAGCATCTTGTATTTTTCTGAGCTCTTGTTGTTCTGCACTAATAACAAAGGCAGAAGCAGCTCTTGCTACACCTATTTCACCAGTGAGGGAAACAATCCTGCATTGAATGTTCCTGTTACACAAAAGTCATAAAATCCCAGGTTGCCAAATTATTTCTTGTCATGGCTGAAAAGAAGACGAGACAGGGCCACAGTTTGAGTTTTAGAAAAAGGAATTGCACAATAGAACAGCAGGTATGAGATGGAAACATCTGAAATATTGTAGGGCAAAATTATTTAACGATACAACACAGCAAAACTGTGTGTAGGTAGTTTAAGAGTTAAACTGTTAAATCCCCAGAATACAAACTCACCAAGAATAAAGCTTATACTTTTAAAATCATGTCAGATTACATCAGTAAAAACCTGGGTCAATAATTTTATAATAACAATGTAAAATAAATCTCTCGCCATGACAAACCTACGTGTAAAACCAGGGCTTTGAAAGCAGTGTGGGCATAATTGAATATGTAGTACTTTTATGTTGCAATATAATTGTAACCGTGATCTCACCAGCATTGTATCTTATGCCCCGTCCCTAGCTGAACAAAAACAGACCAACAAGAAAACAGACGAAGGTGAGACAACACTGAATGATGGATTGGAAAAAAGAGTGATCTTCAGCTTAGATTATAAATTATTTAACACTTTACAATACATGATAACGATAACATCATAAAGTATCTACGGCTCAGGAAGAAAGCCCACAAGATTATCAAAGACCCCCACCACCCCAGCAACAAACTCTTCTGTCTGCTGCCGTCTGGCAGGCGGTACCGCAGCATCAGGACTAAAACCACCAGACTCAGAGACAGTTTCATCCCATAGACTATTAACCTGTTAAACCCTGAGCCTGTTTTTCTAGGTCTCAGGCTCGAAAATGACATTCCCAGAACAAATTACTATATCTTCCCTTTTAAAAAGGGGTCAATTAATAATCTTTTTTCTCAAAGCAATGATAGACCTGTGAGTTGGATTTAGAAAAGTCAGAATCAATATAGATCTTTTTTAATTTAAAGTAAATTCAGATTGAACATAGTAAAAAAGTAAATTATAGTGTCCGTCCAAAGAAAAAACATTACTTATAGTGAAAACCACCCTTGAATGATGGGATAGTAGACTAAAAACTTTAGGAATCCAAAAACTTTAGGAATCCAAACTATATAACATATAATAAGTACCCTGTATCAAGATTGATGCAAAATAAGTGAAATTTGACCTTTTTAGAGAGATTTAGAAAAAAAACCCACTACTGGGGTCATTTGGGTGCATTTTCCATTTCTCTGACCGCTGCCGGGAAAGTCAGGGGGCCGGGCTCGAGTGCGAGGACCGCGGCACTCAGGGGGCCGGGCTCGAGGGCGAATACCGCGGCCGGGAAACTCAGGGGGCCGGGCACAAGGACGGGCAGGAGCTGGTGGAACCCCTGGCGGGTCAGACGTAGACGAGACCCTGGACGGAACATGGGCTGGTGTCAGTGGGACCCGAAACAGGACAGGACACGGTGTTGGCAGGAAACCCGGCGGAGCAGGTGTCGGCGGGACCCCCAACGGGACAGGAAACAGAACTGGCAGGACCCCCAGCGGAACCTCCAATGGCACAGGACATAGGGTTGGCAGGACCCCCGGCAGAAGAGTAGTTGGCGGGACCCCCAACGGGACAGGACATAGGGTTGGCAGGACCCCCGGCAGGAGAGTAGTCAGCGGAACCTCCAACGGCACAGGAAATAGGGTTGGCAGGACCCCCAGTGGAACCTCCAATGGCACTTGAGTAGGGACTAGAAAAGGGACTTGAGTAGGGACTGGAGAGGGGAATTGAGATGGAACTCGAGAGGGAACTCGAGAGGGGACTTGAGAGGGGACTCGAGAGGGAACTCGAGAGGTGACTTGAAAGGAGACTCGAGAGGGGACTCGAGAGGAGACTCGAGAGGGAACTAGAGAGGTGACTGGAGAGGTGACTTGAGAGGGGACTCGAGAGGGGACTTGAGAGGGAACTCGAGAGGAGACTAGAAAGGTAACTGGAGTGGGGACTGGAGAGGGGACCAGAGAGGGGACCAGAGAGGGGACTTGAGAAGGAACTTGAGAGGAGACTTTAGACGGCCGGTACGCTGACAGGACACGGGGAGCTGGAGTCGGCCGGAATGCCAACAGGAGGGCACACGGAAGCATGGCTTGGTGGGCCGGTACTGGTGCACGGAACCATGGCTTTGTGGGCCGGTTCTGGAGCTGGAACCATGGCTGCTGGGGCCGGAACTGGGACCGGAACCATGGCTGCTGGGGCCAGAACTGGGACTGGAACCATGGCTGTGTGGGCCGGTTCTGGAGCCGGAACCATGGCTGTGTGGGCCGGTACTGGAGCAGGAACCATGGCTGCTGGTCACGGAACCGGAACACGGAACAATGGCTGTGTGGAATAGTACTGGAGCACGGTACCATGGCTGTGTGGGCCGGCACTGGAGCATGGAACCATGGCTGCTGGGGCCTGTACTGGAGCCCAAAGCATGGCTTCTGGGGCTCGGGCTGCTAGCCTGGACCTGCAACTCCTTCTCTTAGGAGCCTTTTGGAGGCTCCGTGGACCTCCAAAAGCCAGACGAGTACCCGAGAACGGCTCCTGGACAGGAGCAGGAAATGGGGAAGAAGCAGGGGTTGACTCCAGACGGAACACACCGAGACGTATGGTGTCAGGTTGGGAATTGGGAGGCAGGGGGCTAGCATACCTGGGGCTAGCAGGCCGGGAATCACATGTTGAAAGGAAGTCCAAAATCCAGTCAGGTAAGAACTTAACTAAACATGGTTTCTCTGTTGCCAACCGGTGCGCCTCTACCAGAGCGGCCCTCTTCTGCTGCACACTGGGCGCTCCCTTCCACCAATCAAAGCAGCAAGCCAAAAAAAAGGTAAAATTCTGTAATTCTACCTCAAATGGATCATCTGCTTGGTTGATTTCTGGTTAGTTCATTCTGTTAGGGTTGAGTGAAGCAAGCAGGACCCAAATGCAGATTTAAACGAAAGCGTCAGAACACTACCCCGTGACACAGTCAAAGACAAACAATGATCCAACAATGACAGACAGAAAAACCATAACTTAAATACACACAAGACTAGTCACACAAACAAGACACAGGTGAGGAGGGAGGAGAAAACACAGGGGCACCAGGTGAACACAATCGGGTAATCAGGTAGGAAGGAAAACAGACAGAAAGCAACAGGCAAGACAGGGGGTGAACCCTTTTCAAAATAAAACATGAAACCAAAAACAGAAAAAGACAAGACAAAAATCAACACAGAAAGATCGTGACAGAACAGCACAAAAAAAGGAAAACAGAGTAGAGTATTGAGACCAGGCGATAGTCTTGGCAAGCTATTAAATCCTCAGTAGATCATAATGAATATGTCTGACTGCCTATTAATACAGGTCACCCACTCATGGCTTTATTGGAGGATATATCAAATGTGTGTATCTGTGTGTGTGTGAGATTCAGACAAGGGAACATCCTAAGTACCCTGCGAATCCAAAGGGCAGTAACTGCCTGAATGTGTAGCCCTTACATTGAGACAAATCACTTCATCATCATTTTATCCTGTGAGAAGTCACTTGGGCCAGAAACGGATTCCCTAATCATTCAGAAGCAATTAATAATATGGTTCTTATTTCAGTTGAGTGTACCAATTCCAAATCGCACTCATGACTTCTGACCCTTTGGCAGTACAGATAGAACTGAAGGTTCTCTAGCTGTGAGAACAGTGAAGGTGTAGTGTAAACGTTACTTTGTGCGATTTTCCCCAGTTTAAATCACGTTCAACCACACTATAATCTTCCTGCCAAACTTTCGGTATGATCTAACATGTAGTGGAGCAGTACTGACACACAGGCAATGAGATTTCTAACCACCAAGGGGTGCCTTTAGGTCATCAAAAACCAAGGCCAAAGTTTAAATAGTTTAACTGTAAGTGCAGCGAAGAGGCATAAAATCCAAGGTAGCAATACGGTAAGGTTCTTCAATTTATGTTGGAAATAAATAAATGAATGTTTGCAAATGAGTGCTGCTGATGGTGCGTAGAGAGCCTAAGTCAAAGTTGTACCCATGTCATACATTTAGCATTTATAATGTGGTCGAAGATCTGATTATTTGACCTTGACGGCTATACTTTAAATTAGGCCCTATAGCAACTGCTCCATTATCAAATGCACACATTGATGCCACCAAATGACACAATAAAAAATAACATGCAACTATACATAGAACCTTCTTTTTAATAGCAACATTAAACTGGAATTAATTTATATCTTACATTTAAAACTTTTTGTTTACAAATATCCTACCTTCAAATTTTAAATCAACATTGCTCTGCACACTTACTAAAGAACCTTTGTGTGGGAAATCTCAGTTCATTTATAGGGCTGTAGGTATGCTGTCATTCTCACTGTAAACTATTTAATCATCGATCATCGACCCTAAATATAGTCTATATGAAGAACGAGAAAAAGTTTTAACATATCGTTTTTTGGAAACATATGACAACCGTGCGAGGGTGATTACATCAGAGCATCGTTCTATCTGCCGGGGCTGAGCCCCGGACAGCCCCAGCCCAATTTAACCCCGGCTGTTCTATCGAAATCAGTCACATTGACCCGAAGACATATTTTGAGTTGTATACACTGTTGGAAAGAGGAGATTCCTAGCTTTCTAATGATATCCAGATTGTTTTTGTACTCCAAATATTAAGCACCGAGTCATCATTTTGAGAAAAAGGCTTTCAAAGTTTCCTCTTCTTTGGAATCCATCGATCTGATTGATTATTAGCGGAGCAAATTATCAAAATACTGCGGAGGAAAGATATTTTCGTTTGGATTACTGGTCCGGGGGGAAGCTCGCGAGTGTGTGTGTGTGTGTGTGTGTGTGTGTGTGTGTGTGTGTGTGTGTGTGTGTGTGTGTGTGTGTGTGTGTGTGTGTGTGTGTGTGTGTGTGTGTGTGTGTAATTTTGCGTTTGTGTATAGGCCTATTGTTTGTTTCCAGGGGAAAACACTCACCGGCTGTTGTTATGCCTGCTGTGACGTCAAGTTACTCCGTTCTCCGCTTGTAATTATGCCGTTACAAGCTTCAAAGTTGTATTTATCATCTGAATTTGCCGAAACAAGTTTAATATTCTGAAAGCCAAGACATTGTTTAATTGAAATTAGATGAAAACAAACTGTAACGGACCCTGCCGTGTTATCTATGATTACTATACGCCTTACATTCATAATTTCAGCGGAGGGAGGGGAAGCGGCGCTGCGGAACAGCAGAGTGGCGAGGGAGAGCTGTCATCTTCCCTTTACAAGCTTAAAAAATGTATTTATCGTGTGATCTTGGAAATAAAGGTTTCCTATTCTGAAAGCCAAGACTGTTTATTTAAAATCAAACAAAACACCCAAACCCCGAAAAACTATTTTTTTCGCAAATCCACGTTTATTTTGAAATGAGCCGTTGCGACTGATTTCGATAGA
>NW_011345976.1:0-2746 GCF_000735185.1 Notothenia coriiceps | reverse complement strand
AAAAAGGAAAATCTAGTGTATTCATCATTTTCCTACACATTTATTCACAGGTGTCTTTAACCTGGAAGTTGCTCTTTAAACCCTAACCCTAACATGTCACCCATCTCCTTCGCATAGAGTTGATCAGGTTGTTGATTGTGGCCTGTGGAATGTTGGTCCACTCCTCTTCAATGGCTGAGCGAAGTTGCTGGATATTGGCAGGAACTGGAACACGCTGTCGTATACGTCGATCCAGAGCATCCCAAACATGCTCAATGGGTGACATGTTAGGGTTAGGGTTAAAGCCTAGGGTTTTCGGACCCCCCCAGACCCCCCCAATAAAGCAAAACTGCACGTTTCAGAGTGACCTTTTATTGTGGCCAGCCTAAGGCACACCTGTGCAATAATCATGCTGTCTAATCAGCATCTTGATATGCCACACCTGTGAGGTGGGATGGATTATCTCGGCAAAGGAGAAGTGCTCACTATCACAGATTTTTTCAGATTTGTGAACAATATTTGAGAGAAATGGTTATTTTGTGTATATAGAAAATATTTTAGATCTTTGAGTTCATCTCATGAAAAATGGGAGCAAAAACAAAAGTGTTGCATTTATATTTTTGTTCAGTGCCTTAGTACCGCTGCCTTAGTCTTAACACTTATGCTAATGTCTTTTCAAAAGAAAAGAAAACGTTTTCAAAACGTAAATGAAGTTATAAATCTGAAAGTAAATTCTCATGCCTTTTTTAAATAAAGGTTTAGCTAAGGGGAACCCACTTGTGAGTCTTCTTCCTCCTCCTTCATTTCACTTACCCTCGCCATGGTCTGACTGACTGGGATCTCAGAATGAGTTTGTTGTTCAATGGATCGGAATCTTATCATAATCAATATATTGACAAGTGCAATATTCAAATTGCAGAAAACCTAACATTTGTGAAATGCTGAAAAGGCCTACAATCGTATTCTACACACTCAACCAAATGTTTTGGCAGGGCCGGTCCTGACCAATTTGCTGCCCTAGGCAAGATTTTAGCTGGCCCACGGCCGCTTACACAGTAAATTCCAATGTTAATAAACAGAAGCTGTATACGTTTTTTGGGAGTTTGATTTATTTTAAATTAATACAAAATTAAAACCTATAATTGCACACTAAAACCATTATTTAAAAAAAAAAGAACAATTTCACATAAACCTCTGGTTTTGACTGGGGCAGTTCAACTTGATTTTTTTGGGGGGGGTGTGCCATAGTTTATGGGCACTGTACGCAATATAGGCGTAGTTCTGTTAGTATAAGATGTACTTTGTTGATCCAAAATTGGGAAATTGTGTTATGAAATTTAAAAAATATATATTTTTTGGTTGATGCGCCCTTAGCATTCGCCTATACTGCCTATAACGAGGGCAGGCCCTGCGTTTTGGCACAGATTAATTATAAAATCACACCATTTTGATAAATGTTTCAATGATAACGACATTACTGATGCAAACATCATCAACATTATCACATTTTCATTCCAAATCATGCATCCCTAGTACTAACTTCAATACATGTTGCTGAGAGGTACATCTCAACGTTTTCAAGTTTGTGATCTTTCAACATTACATGAATCAATGTACTTATCGTGTTTGGACAAAATGCTAGTCTCACTGGAGGGAACCGCCTGGCAGGAATGGTTCTGTTAGCCCTATCAAAGGAGCTTTTAGATTACCATTAGTCTCTTTGTAAGTCAACAGTTGGCCACTTAAACACTCAACATTATGCTCATCACTTGCTTATTGAAGCTAAATGATTGCTGTTTGTAGTCCAACATGTTTTAATGTCTTCCATCTACACACATGTTCTGTCATTGAGAAACCTCCCACTCCCAGGATGTCTGTCAGTGTGTATTTAGACTGTGGTTCAGCTGATCCGGCTAGCCTAAACTATTTAGTGCCAGAAAAACACTGAGCAAGTGTGTGTGAATGGATGAGTGTGTGAGAGGCAGCGATGAGAGAGACTGCTTTTGTCATTATGCTCCTGCGTAGCCCGTGCGACGTGGTAGTCGTGGGAACAGCATTCTTTCCTGGAAGAAAAGTGGAGAAGCAGGCAGGCTCGCTATAACAGGAAGAAAAGTCCTGGCTGTGCTGAAATGAGAGCAGAAACATGATATCTGTTTCTCTCGTTACACCGTCCCATTAGTACCATGGCAGCCGTACTGTAAATACTGGAGAGACTTTTTGTCCTGTTAGCTTCAGCAGCCTCCTTCAACTTTCTATAAAGCAAGTGAACAGGAACTACTGTTTAGTTCATACTGAAACCATGTAGCTTGGATATATTTATCAGAAGACCAAGGCAACTTATCATCTAGTTGTCCTCCATGCAATTGGATTGCTGTTTGACTTTCATATTTGGTCTCGGTTTATTTGTTATGGATCAAACCCCCTTGAGATTTAGGAACACTGTTGCAAAATGAGTGATGGCCCAGAATATATACATTTTAAGAACCTTACATCTTAAAGAATAGTTATTCTCCATGCGTTTGGAATTGTGCTACTCATATGGAACTGCTGCTGTTTTATTTCATATTTTTGGTCTCAGTTTGGTGTTTTTAGAAGTGCCTAAATAGAGAGTCAAACTTCCAAAGATGGCTTAAATAACGCATTTATGGAAGTGTCTTTTAATAATAATAAAATGTCATAACTTATTGTTCATGTGCATCTCAGGGTCGACTCTTGGTTGATCTGACAGTAAGTTTCAACATGAATGTGGTACAAATAAAATCTTTTT
>NW_011345975.1:0-3857 GCF_000735185.1 Notothenia coriiceps | reverse complement strand
ACCGTTACGTTAGTACGATACATATATACGTATAGTACACACACACACACACACACACACACACACACACACACACACACACACACACACACACACACAGTACCATACAACAGATGAATGTTTATCGGGCACATCCTCTGACCTTCATATTTATACTGTTAATTATTATGCATATTTGTACACCATACTCTACCCTGCTGTTTATATTTGACTACATCATGCACTATTATTCTGGGACTGCACTTTCTTTAAATGTATGTCAGCTTATATTTGTAAATACTATATGATAAAAAATATCTTGAATCTTGAAGCAAGGTAACTCCCTGTATTTAAATGTATATCTCATCTTATCTTATATCTTATTTCCCCCACAGACCCTGGGTCAGCAGCTACTTCAGGAAGTTCCCGATGCACATCTACTGCCTTCCTGTGCAGGCAGCCAATCAGAGAGGCCGCAGGAGGAGGAGATGAAAATATGTAGAGAATATTTGTTGTGTTTTTTTTTTACCTGGAAAATAAAAGTAATTCCCTCCCTGTCAATTATCTCTCATTTTGTTCCCCTCAAAGACACATCTCTATGTGAAAATCCAAGTTATAAACCTTAACGTGACAGATTTGATGCCATTTAAGTCATTCTTTTAGTGCTGTGGAGTCCAAACAGTATTTTCTGACAAATAGTCCCAAGAGTATTAGAACTTTTAGTAAAAGTTTACATATCTATATCTTCTAATAGAAAGATCTCCATAATATTTTTTCTGGAGGTTTTGATGCATCGTCTCAACAAGAACACATTATATCAATAATTAATTATTTTTCACATTTAAAATCTGTGTGTTTTTGATTTCGTTAGCTTGTAAGGCTACATTTTGAATTGTATGTATTTATTTGTATTTTTAATATCTTATTTTATTTATTAGCCATGGACCTTTGGTGTGAAAGTGTATCTAAATAAGATGTATTTATACACTCCAATTATTATTGTATTGTGTGATAATGTTAAGTCTATAGAAACTGCATAAGAACCAATATTGTATACAAAACAAATCTCATAGCTCTTTTCTGGTTAACAAAAGGACCAAAAAAGGAAGACATTTCTCACAGAGGGTTGCAGCAACTGTGTCTTCCAAGATCGTCCCTGAACGCAGCATCACGTTATTTACGTAACTACGTCACAGCCCTGCCCAGCCCTTCTTCTGTCTGCGTGCTCTGCTTTCACAGTCATCATGGTAAGCTTTTACTTTTATTTACTATATTTTACACCTTTAGACACATTTTACAAACCACCACTGAACACGAATAAGCAGCTAAAGTCATAGAGAGTTTGTTAAACAGCTTGAAAAAGTCCGTGTGTGTAGTTTTTAGATGATGTTTAGCTTCCCGTTAGCTGCCGGTGAGCACATGGAGGCTAATGAATAAGCTAACGGCTAAGCTAACATAAGCCTCTGATGACTTGCATTTTATTCTGTAAAATGTTTTAAAGCTGTCCTGTTTGCCAAGGCTAATACAACTTTAACTGTGTTGTTTTAGGGTGTTTTTTCAGTGACTGCTTATTGTTGCTCTGCCCAGATTTGCTATGTTAGCATGCTAGTCTAGGTTAGCTTGTCATGTTGCCTTTGTGGCTGTCAAGAGAACATGCAGTAGTGAATAAGAAACAGTGTAAATAATGTTTAATTAAATCTACATACAACGTACACTTATAACTGACTTTAATTGTAGCTTTACGGTCTTTAAATGTTTGTTTTTTATTTATTTGTTAACAATTTGGATGGAAGCTTCTAGGTGTTTCTAACGGTGCAGCGCTGCGTTCACTGGTGCTCGGAATAACGAGTTCTCCCATTAAAAAAGGGGGAAAAAGCCACGTTTATTCGCCACTTTTGCTAACATTCAAACTATTAAAGCTCAACAGAATATTGTTTATTTGTATACACATCTAAATATGGAGTAATGCAATGTTACTGTACTGTTTCTTTGTGTTCAAATCCTGTTTCTGGATGAAGTGTTGTGTCGCTGCAGAGGTGTGTCGCATCACTTTCTGCAGAAAAATGTCTGTTTGGTTCAAATTCTCACTGAGAAATCACACCACCATTTAGTATTGTATTAATCATATCATATAAAGTGGCTAATTGTGCATAAATTATATTTTCCCCCATTATTTTGAGTCAAATTACAAATGCATTGAAATTAAGAAAAGTAAAAAATACTATACAAAATTCAATATTTTACAAAAAGAAACGGTACATTAAGACAAATAACATATATTTTATTGATCCCAAATTGATATTGGTTGCAGCAGCATGTAAAACAAAGTATTGCACATTATTAGACATAAAAAAAAGATTAGAAAATAAACATCTCAAAATAAAAGAATGACAATAGAAAATTAAGATTAATACTTGTTTAAATTATTTATTCAGATAGTTTGTATTCAAGTTATTAACCACGTATGATTTAATTTGTAATGTTGTTGTATTGTGTTAAACTGTAGAGCTATGTCTATTAGTCAGTGGACTGCAAGTGAATCTGAAATAATTAAAGTGGTCATTTTGAGTCATTTTTTAAGAAGAAAACCCTAAAAAAAAATCTATGTATAACAACAATACATATTTAAAAAAAGTTCTATTTCCAAATCTATTCAGTAGTACATTATAAAAACAGATTTGGACATCCCTAACGTTGACTAAAATCCAGAAAACACAATTTTTCTGATTTTTGTTTTTATTTATTTCTGATTGTCTAGGCGTCCCTATCCATGGCCCCGATCAACATCTTCAAAAATGGAGCAGATGAAGAGAAAGCTGAGACCGCACGACTGGTGGGCTTTTATCTATTTATTCGACAAGCTAAAGAAGAAGACAAGCTTTTTAAAAAAATGTTATTAAATGGTTTGTTTTAATCTGTGTGTGTTTTCTCTGCAGTCGTCCTTCATCGGCGCCATCGCCATCGGAGATCTGGTGAAGAGCACCTTGGGTCCTAAGGGGATGGTACGTCTTTAAAAAAATCACTAAAACGGATTATAGTTTTATAAAATATGATATAATAACATTATAATTGTTATAGTATTTGATTATATTGATTTCCATGTGGAGTTTGGGTGATATTGAACTAGAAAAGTCAGTAAAATAAGCCAAAACGTCACAATTTTTAATCGTGTCTGTTTGAGGTTGATTTCATAAACGTCTGCCTCCATAAACTAACTTATATTTATATAATGTAATAATATGTTCTCCCTTCAGGATAAGATCCTGCTGGGTGGAGGGAAACAGGGTTTAGTCACGGTGACAAACGACGGAGCGACGATCCTGAAATCCATCGGCGTCGACAACCCCGCCGCTAAAGTCCTGGTTGGTGAGTAAAGATGTTTTTTGGGGTTAATTGACGTTTTTTTAAACTAATTAAGACATTTGGCTCCACGAAGTTGCATTTAGTTTTTAGGCTAAACTATTATCTGCATGTTAAATAATGAGAATAATCACAAATTTGTCGACTTAAAGGTGGGGTAGGTCAGTTTGAGAAACCGGCTCGAGATACACTTTTTGTTATATTCCATGGAACGCTCTTAACATCCTGATAGCAATGAATATCTGAAGTGCTTTGACAATAAATGAGGGCGGCACCGAATGGGAAATTCTTGGCCGAAACCGAAAATAGGAAACAGTTGGCCGAAAACCGAAAGGCCGAAAATGATTAATAGAAATATATATATATATATATAATGTATACATTTTTTACCAATGTTGTTGCTGCCTGATTATGGAAAAAGACATGATTATGGCAAAACTTAACTTCACTTCACTTCACTTCACTTCACTTCACTTCACTTAAATAATAATCACTATTATGGGTCCATAAAACATTTA
>NW_011345974.1:0-4993 GCF_000735185.1 Notothenia coriiceps | reverse complement strand
GTGTGTGTGTGTGTGTGTGTGTGTGTGTGTGTGTGTGTGTGTGTGGCCGTCTCTCAATCTCGAGGAAACTGGCTTCCAAGCCAATATTTCAAGGATGCTACGTCATCGAGTGCCGCCGAAGGGCTGTTCCAATCTCCAGCATACTTGGAATTCCACCGAGGCCGCGTCCTTGGTTTGGGGGTAATTTCGAGGCTGCACATGGGTAGACTTCGCGTCCTTAAAATCCCCACAATGCTTTGCGCACGGACAAATTTCCCCAAATCTGTGGCCGAAAATGTAAGGTGGGGCCTCTCATATGACGCACACTTGCTAGCCTGTTCCACTCTTCGTTTTCCGAATGCCAGGAAGGATTCTTGCCTCGCTTCTGAAGCAAGTGACTTGGAAGACATGTGCTACCAAGCAAGCGTCCTCGCGATTGAGAAACGGCCACAGATTCCTTCCCTCTCTGAGCCTCGCTGCTGATTGGCTGAAACACCAGCATCAGTTTAGCTATTTCAAACATAATTAAGATTTCACAATCCATCACCTGTTGGATGTTGTTGTTGGGAGTTTAGTTGTGAAGTTTCTGAGCATCGTGTGCTGTGTTGCCCAACAGATCCACACTTTTCACAGTGTAGTCGGATAATAAGACTAAGGTACTATCGAACCACCTGTAGCCTATAGTTTCCATTCTCTTAACTGGTTTTAAAACTTTAAATAGCCCTTTGAGCCCTGGACAGTTCAGCTAATTACCTTCAAATGCATCTGTTGAGCAAAGATAGCTTTATTAATTTCAGCTGCTAGCATCACATGAGAAAATAAAGCATAGTTAGCTTTAAGGTAGCTTGAACTACTGATATCATTTCAGAAGAAACAGCTTCATTAGCTTTCACCAGTGGAGTAAACAGCTTTATTAGCTTCAGATGCTAGCATCTTTGGAGCCAGGACATCTAGATGATCTGCGTAGCATCAGAGGAGAAAAGATGCTGTTAGTTTAAGATGCTAGAACCACCTTATTCTTTCTGTTTTTACACAGTAACAGACTTTATTATGATTGAGTCGAGGCCATAAAGAAGAGGTATACCTGTACAGATAGGTTGACCTTAAAGAGTCCCTGCACAGCGTGTTCTCTGAGAGATATTAACAAGCTCCTCTCTGCACTCTGAATGCAAGTGAGCAGCCATGAGGAATCTGCGTGAAGGGAAGAGCTGCTGTTAGCGTTAGCATGGCGGCTAATGAACGCTGCATGTTAGTGCAAAGAAATGCTCACAGGAATCTGGTTCCTCCTGTTTCTGTTTCTGGGCGTTCACCGCATGGAGGAGTGTGTGAGGATGAAGAGAGGAGGAGGAGGAGGAGGAGATAATAAATAGCCAACATATGGTCACCTCCTCCCCCATCCCTCTCCTCTAAACACTGCTAGCCGACACCTGTGGTGCAAAGTACTTAAAACAATTTAGAGGAACTTACTTACTACTTCTACTTTTACTCAAGTACAAGATCTGAGTACTTCTACTTTTACTCAAGTACAAGATCTGAGTACTTCTACTTTTACTCAAGTACAAGATCTGAGTACTTCTACTTTTACTCAAGTACAAGATCTGAGTACTTCTACATTTACACAAGCACAAGATCTGAATACTTCTACTTTTACTCAAGTACAAGATCTGAATACTTCTACTTCCACTACAAGATCTGAGAACTTGTACCTTAAATATAAATATTAAAGAGGAAGAGGGGGTACGTTTGTTTTCTACAGCAGCTGTCCGTTTAGTCAGTTTGCTGTAAATGATGCTAACAGCTACCGGCTGCTAACAGTCCTCAGCTAACAGAGCGTAACAGCTGGTTAAACGTTAAGGGAAATAGATGCTAAGATGACGTTTATTAAAGTAAGTTAACATTTAAACTGTAGCTCGACATAACAACACACTCGACGGCTAACTACAGTAGCATGGTTAAGATAAGGAAAAAAGCTGACTCACTCTCATAGCTTACAGTTATATATCTACTTCTGCTAATATTTACACCTTATTTATAGTTTACAATAATTAGAAAGTAATTATTAGCTGAACAGAGAGTACTACTACTACTACACCAAACATTCTTTGTTTTCGGACAGATACCCTCTAATTAACTTCAGAATAGTAGTTGGCCTTTAAAGATAGCGTCCTCACTTTATCCCACTATGCTAATGCTAGGCTAACAATGCTAATGCTGGGCTAACGACGCTAATCCTGTGCTAACAATGCTAAAATATACAACTAATTAGCAGAGTTTGAAAAGCTAATGCTATTTAGCTCGAAAGAGTTTATTGGGATGCTAACATTAAAACAGACTGTTAGTTTATTAGCTTTAAATGTTGTTAGCATCACAAATGATGCTACTAAACTGGTTCCAATTAAAATAGCACTTAGCTCTGCAGTTAGCATTCATTTTAAATGCCATGATAATGAATGAGCATGCTAACTAACTCTGAGAGGCATTTAGCATTTTGTAAACGTTAGATCATGTCATTTATAACCCATTAGCTGTATTCCTGATGCTAGGTAGATGAATTGCTGTGATGCTAGCTTTACTGTTAGCTTAGGGTTATTGCAGGAGATGTGTTGGTTGTTTAAACAGAATAAAATCACAATAAACACTTGTATTTACTATTAACTAATAAGATAAGTGAGTAATGATGCTGTGTGCTGAGTGTTGTTGAGAGAAACTGAACTCTGAGGTTTCTGAGCTCCAGATTTATGTCCCGGCTGTCGGAGGAAGATTTATGGATATCAGGTGACGGGGAAACTTTTCAACTCTGCCTCCTCTTTCTCCTCTTCTTCTTCCTCTTCCTCCTCCTCCTCCTCTGTCAGATGTTAAATCTTCACACAGGTGCCACTCAGCAGGAGGCTGTGAAACCTCCACAGAAACAACATTACTTTAACTGAGTTTAAACTCAATCTGAGTCCTTTTACTGCTTAAAATAATCCTCTTTAAATGCCCTAGCTCTCTGGTAGAGTCTATTTATATAGAAACCTCAGTTTTATAAGTATAAAAGTCTTTTCTCTGGCAGTTTTTAAAGTGTTTTCTCACCTTAAACAGACAGTGTTTGCTCAGCTGAGGTCAGTTAGGAAAGGCCAAAATGCTTCAGGTCAACAAACACTGTGAGAACCAGCTCTCTCCTAACTTTTAATACATTACTAAAAATACTTAGAATAAAGACTTTTATTCAGATTTTTCCCCATATAAACAATCCTGATGATTAAAAGAGACTTAATTGTCCAAAAATAATGGCAAATAAATACTAAAACCTTTAAGAAATATATTCTTTACAGAGGCCCAAGCAGAATATTGTGATTCCTTGCATTTCAAACCATTATTAGCTAAAATAAAGTTTAATGATTATAAATGAGTCAGAAAATCAGCAAATATTCAGTTTGCAGTTAATGTTGCTTTAAAACAACTTCAAATGACTAATCAGTGAAATGTAAATGAAATGAGGTTGTCTGTTTACCTGCCAGTTAACCTCCAAGTGTCTTAGTTACGGTCACCGTGACAACAGTGCTACCTGTTAATGTTAAACTAGCTTAAGTACAGTTTAACTCTAAACAAAACTCAGGATTATAACGTTTAATAATCTTCTACGTCTGGTGAGTTAACTAAAGATATATATGATACGCTCTGAACTGGTGAAGACGAGGGTTTTAGTTTCTCTTCTTTCTGGACAGTTAGAGGGTTAGAGATGCAGTTAGAAATATCTGAATAACTTCATGTTGTTAAAGCAACTATGAATCCCTGTTTTCCTAAAGCCTGTAGAGCAGGGATGGGCAAATGGCGGCCCGGGGGTCTCCTCTTTTTGCGGCCCTCAGATTAATTTATAAACAACGTAATTAATTAAAAAATTAGGGCTGTCAAACGATTAACATTTTTAATCAGATTAATCACAGCTTAAAAATTAATTAATCAGATTAATCACCATTTGAATTATATATAATTATAACATTTCTTTATGTATATTGTTGTGGGAATGGAAAGATAAATGAAAGAAGGCGGATATATCCATTTAACATACAGTATGTTTATTATAACATTGTTCTGTGTGTCAGAATGAAAGACAGCCCACACACCTATCAATCATCAAACCGTGGGGTCTTATTTCATTACGTGTTGATTTCTATCAACACGTAATGTTGTATCGATGTATATAGAGATGTACTACAGCAAAAGTATTCTCCGTCGGGACTTCCTGCAACAACACCACGCCGTTATCTTGATTCTGATTGGCCAGAAGACATTATCAAAGATGTTCTATTGAGAAGACGATCACTACGTGACAAAAGTTTTCAAAACCGTTTCTGGTCTTCAGTATTTCCAGACAAGTGGCTACTGAAATCAATCTTACTAACTGCTGTCTGTGTGATTTACTCCGCGCGAGTTGGAGGACTTTATTTTGCTTACTTTAACATCATTTTTCATGGTGGGGCTAAGGTGGGGCTAAGACATTTATTGGTATTGCTGTAGCCACCCCAGCGCTGCCACTGGTGGGATGTATGGGGCGGGCCATTCTGCTCATGTGTTAAATATTTTTAACGCAATTAATTCAAAAAATTAATTAACGCTGTAGACGCGATAATTTTGACAGCATTAGAAAAAATACAGGAATTGAAGAAAAGAAAGTTTGTTTTTCCCGCAAACAATACTTTCATGAACTTTAAAGCTAAACAATTGGTATTTTTCAAACAATATTTAACCGGATGAAGGATTTTAGTCACGGACTTCTGGATCTTAAGTTATCAGAGCAACAAGCTGAGCTAGCTCGGTTAGGAGCACCGAACTGGAGAAACACATGAAACTACTTTATTCAGTATCCAGGGTTCATACACTTTTTCACCAATGATTTTCAATGACTTCTCCAGGATCTTTACATAAGTTTCCATGACCAAAGAAATTACTCTTTCTCAGCGGTACCACTGAAAATGGGTTATTTGAACATGGAACAGGAAAATAAGGTCTGCATATGAAACATGTTTGTGTC
>NW_011345973.1:0-2498 GCF_000735185.1 Notothenia coriiceps | reverse complement strand
GAGGGCGAGGGCAGCGGCAGGATGAGTCAGGGGGCCGGGCCTGAGGGCGAAGGCAGCGGCAGGAAGAGTCAGGGGGCCGGGCCCGAGGGCGAAGGCAACGGCAGGAAGAGTCAGGGGGCCGGGCCCGAGGGAGAGGACCGGGGCTCTCAGGGGGCCGGGCTCGAGGGCGAAGACCGCGGCTCTCGGGGGGCCGGGCTCGAGGGCGAAGACCGCGGCTCTCAGGGGGCCGGGCTCGAGGGTGAAGACCAGACAGCTCCGGAGGCCGGGCTGGCCCCGGTGTCGGCTGAACAGGAACCGGAGCCGGTAGGACAGGCTTCGGCAGGATCCCCCATGGAAGAGGACCAGGAGTTGGCAGGACCCCCGGCGAGACAGGTGATGGCGGGGCCTCCAACGGAACAGGACAAGGGGTTGGCAGGATTCTCAGGATTTTCACTTTTTTCTCCGAACTTATTTTTCCCCCAATCTCTTTTTATTCACAGAATTTTCCCTTTTCTCGACATTTTTACTTTTTAGAGGGAAATTGAATTTCTTCAAAATGTTTACTTTTCTCAGAATTTTGAATTTCTTCAGAATTTTGGCTTATTCAAGCAAAGTTGAATTTCTTCAGAAATGTCGACTTTTTTCAGAATGTAATTGATTTTCTTCAGAATTTTCTAAAGTTTTTGACTTTTATCTCAGAATGTTAAACTTCTTCAGAATCTTGACTTTTTTCAGAAATGTTGACTTTAAGGGACAGTGCACCCAAAAACAAATAAACATATTTTTTCTTTTACATTTCTTCTTTCAACTGTTGTGCTATTCTTTCTGTTCTGTATAGGTTTCCAGCTTTCTTCCAATATTTTCCATTTTCTTTTTAGAATTGTGACTTTTCTCAGAATTGTGACTTTTTCAAGGAAAATTAATCACTTCAGAATGTTGACTTTTTTCATAATTTGAAGTGAGACACTAGAGAAAAGTAAAGGATCTGAATACCTTTGTATACCACCACTCAAATATAATTCCCTCTCGTCACCTCTCGTCATGCTGTGATTCTGCCAATAGGTGGCGTCCTGCAGAGCATCAACCTGTGTTATAGGGAAGGAGCTTCATTTTTCCAGTGATGGGAAGGAGTGTGTGAGCATATGTTTGCAGCTCCTCCCGTTATGTTCACTCACACAGAGCACTTGGTCGGTATCTTGCACATATCTTTCAGGCTGCAAGATCTTTGTGTCACATAGTCCTGAAAAAGCAATTTAACAATATGGAAAAGGAGAGAAGATCCTCAAAGCAGTACGGCTTTTTGGAGAAGACGCAGGTGGAGGGAGCGACGCAGACACACACACATACCATGTATACATCACTTCAGGGGACATTACATTGACTTACATGCATTTCCTGGAGACTTATCCTAACCTTAACCATAACCAACACATGCCTAACCCTTACCCTTAACCTTACCCTAACCCTATTTAGAGGCAATGGACGTCCACTCTCGGGAGACTTCCGAGAGTGGTGCGGTTACCCAAAGTGACAGACCTAATTTTACCCAGGGAAAAGTGGTGAAAATTAGAAAATGCATCCGAAAATAGTGCCTCATAATGCGGGCATGTGGGCAGTAGCCAGAGACTCACAGGCACACACACATGCAGAGATCCAGGGCGGAGCACATGGCTTTTTTACTCAGCAATAGGTCTCTGAAAGGCGGGGAGACTCCACGGATGGCGCACACACAGAGCAGTTTGAAACCATTTGAAATGACTCTCAGACATTACCTGGAAGAATGCTTGCATGTGGACAGTAGCCAGAGAGGAGCAGGCTGCCCCAGAAGACAGGCTGCGTCACATCACTTTGTAACCCAGGCGTGAGTGTTAAAAGCGCATTAAACTGTTTTAATCCGACAGCCGCTGATGTGCACGGAAGTCTGTCCGTTTCGTTAACATTCGGATAGCCAAATGGACGGAAATCCGTCCGTTTCGTTAACATTTGAATGGCCAAATGGACAAGCAGGTAAAAACGGCAGAGTTGCTGCTCTCAGGGCCCCAGGCTCACAGGCACACACACATGCAGAGGTCCAGGAGCAGGAATCCTGGGTACGTGAGTGTTAAAAGTGCATTAAACTGTTTTAATCCGACAGCCGTAGGTGCTGACGGAAAGCAGGCAGGCGGAAACAAATGGATTATTTTACCCAGGAATAAGTGTTTGCAAGGCGGGGAAAGTGTTCCTGCAGTCCCTCCATAACGGTAATAATGATTAGAAATGATTTCCAGGGCAGAAAGCGGTTTTTAAATGTGGAAAAACTATTTTAAACTGTTTAAAAAGCACCAAGTGATTTGAGTGCAGTTCTCATCTGTCCCCACAGGAGGGCGCATCATCCCAGGGAGCACAGTGCATTAACAGTAAAAAATACAACAAAAACAGTGCAGGGAAGCACCGCACCACACACAGGTACATTCCTAAATCCCCACCACGGTGACCACGGTGATTTAAACTAGTTTCTGCGGGGAAAAGACTGCTAAAAA
>NW_011345972.1:0-2540 GCF_000735185.1 Notothenia coriiceps | reverse complement strand
CCTCCCTCCTCGCCTGCAGTCACTGCGAGCCCAATCATCTCCGCTGACCACCTCCCCGATCAATAGCCCATCAATAGGGGGGTGGTAATAACGGTGGAGTGGTAATGGGGGGGAAAATGTCAACAGAAATCTAGTTATTAGCCTCAAACAACCCTTTTCTTGTTGCTGCTGGAGCTAAACATATTTTTTTATTTTTCTGTTGACAACTTTATTTATATAGCACCTTTCATGCTTGACACAGCCCAAAGTGCTTACAGAGTATGACAGAAAATGTGGAACATTTGGAACATAATTAAAAACAAGGCATAAACGAACAAAGAATTATATCACTGAACCATAAAAGAATAAAAACATGACAAAAAACTACAATTGCCCCAAATGATAAGCCAAATTAAAAAAAAATAGGTCTTTAATTTACTTTTAAAAATTCCAATGGAGGTTGCTGTTCTAGATCAAATGAGAGACAGTCACTTACGTATGTTGGGGTAAGGTTATGTAAAGCCTTGTAAATCATTTTAAAGCACTTAAGAATCCATTCTGAAGGACACCAGTAACCAGTGCAGTGATTCCAGCACAGGTGAAATGTGGGTTTGTTAAAATCCTGGCTGCAGCTTTCTGAACTAATTGTAATTTCTTTAATAATAATAGCCCATTCCATTGAAATGGACTTGCACTTAATCAGAAATATGTTAGTGATCCCAATGACTCTCATTGGTACGTCAAAGTGTTCCTGACTGATAAAACGCTTCGGTTGCAAGTTAAGAAACCTCATTAGATGAAATTGTGTTTGCATTTATACGGATGATTTAAACTCATATAAAATAAAATAATTCATTCAGGTAATAAAACGGCCACTATCTCCGCACATTTGTGTCGATCCGGCGGTGCGAGTTCAGCCTAATGCCTTCACATAAACCCGAGGACCTTTTCTTCATCACTTGAACGCCTCGCCACATAAATTACCGACGTGATCACAGCCAAATGTCTGGAAGTAGATTGACCTCCAACCTCAGATTGCGGCAGTCGAAGATTCAAATGAGCCGCTCTTTACCATCTGTCAGAGAGAGCGCTAACAAATGGACTTTGAGATTCAGCTCACATCGGGAAGCTGGCTCCCAGAGTGATGCATGGCTGTAATCTATCCATCACCGGGTAATTGACTCGCTCCTTCTACACCGAGTCACTTGGCTGAAGGACACCGGAGGGTTTCTGCTCCGAGTGAGTGCCAAGTTCCCACTGATGGACACTCATATGGACACTAATATAAAAGTGTGTGAGCGCAGTGGGGCTGCAGCGCCATCTGCTGGTGCTTTGTATCCATCTGTCATCCTGATGAGGAGAGAGAACACGTCACTGGAGCTGATGTTATCCTCAGTACAGGAAATCATTTGATGCTTTTATTTGTGTCAAAGGGGCTTTTGTTGGGCGCTGCCTCCAGAACAAGAATGACTTCAGGCTTTTCTTGTGTTTCCTGTTTGTTTTCCAAAGCATCATGTGAGCAGACTCATTTTAACGCTTTAATACTGGCAAAAGTGTTCAGGCTGCACCCTCCAAGTGTGGGCGGCTAATCGGTTGTTACGTTTTTTAATTTGTGTATTACTTATTTCCAAAGGATTACATTGTTTTTGCTCTATGATCATGCACAGCAGCTACAGGGTCTTTTATCAATGGAAGTCGAAAGTCTTGGGCTTCACCAACAATGCAACAAACAATAACATGTGAGGACTGTGTCTGTCTGATTTAACCTTTTTTTATTAATGCAGGCATAACATGTCAGACACGACAGTTATAGAGCATACACCACATGTGTCAAACTCAAGGCCCGGGGACCAAATCAGGCCCTTGGTGGGTTTAATTTCGGCCCCCAGGATGATTTCTTATTACTATTTTAGATCTGGCCCGACGGTATATTGCACGAACACCTTCACTCAATCCTGAGGGTCTCCTCCGCTCAGAGCCTGAGCCCAAACATTGATGACCTTGCACCCAAGATGAGATGCCAAGTATCTGCTTGAACTAGCATCACAGAGCAGCACACTGAGTTTACATGGATGTTTCCTTCTGCACTTTCTCTCTCACGACAACAGGGCATGTTTGGTTTTTTCTTTGAGGGAAATAGTTTTGTTGAAGCTGTTGTCTGCCTGTGGAGAAATGTAATCATAAGAAAGGACTCTGGAAAAGCTGCAGATAGAGCCATAAGAAATGAATGCAACTGATTATTTAATGAACCTCCTGGGACCCGAGGAAAAAAGTGTTTTCCAATTTCCTTTTTTTTGTGATTTCCTACCTATTTAGGGTTAAAAAAAACATCTTGCAATTTAGACTTTTTATTTTATTTTAAAATGTTACAGTATGTCCACTGTAGAGGACGTCGGGACCATATTAGTTTCAAAAGACAGCCAAAATGAACAGACTATGTAACGTATTATGGTTATAGAGTGATATTAATGCATTCACCTTTATTTAAAACATGAATAAGTAATTGATCTGAACATTGCTGTTTATTTGGTCACTAAAAAACTAGTTTGAAGATCTGGAAA